>NW_027219433.1:0-2582 GCF_027580195.1 Bos mutus
TCCTTCAAAAATCCCAGGGCTGATCTCCTTAGAATGGACTGGTTGGATCTCCTTGCAGTCAGGAAGGGACTCTCAAAGTCTTCTCCAACACCACAGTTCAAAAGCATCAATTCTTCAGCGCTCAGCTTTCTTCACAGTCAACTCTCACATCCATACATGACCCTTTGGAAAAACCATAGCCTTGACTAGATGGACCTTTGTTGTCAATAAAGTCTGACACTGTTTCCACTGTTTTATCTATTTCCCATGAAGTGATGGGACCAGATACCATGATCTTAGTTTTCTGAATGTTGAGCTTTAAGCCAACTTTTTCCTCTCCTCTTTCACATAAGTGATGGCTCTAAGGCCCACTGACTTACATTCCAGGATGTCTGGCTCTGGGTCAGTGATCACCAAAAAAGACTTAAGAAAAAAAAAAAAAAACTAAGATCATTCACAAATGAAGCAGAATAGAGTCTGCAAGCACAAAATGCCTGGCACTATAAATGAAATTATATGTTTGTTTTTAAAACTAAGGACCAAACAACCTGTTTCAGTACATGTGCTTTATAATATTCCCAAACCTTTGGTTCAAATGCTCCATACAACTCTCAGGTTATTTGAGAAGCAGTATGGATTCTTGTCAGCACCTGAGGTGAGCAAACATTGTTTGATTGATTAAAATCGTCTGTAAGGTCCATTCCATAGTTCTTTGTTGTTAGAAAATATGATTCTGAAACTGTCAGTGATTTTCCTTTTCACTTTATTAATTGTCCTTTCATTTAGTTATAAAATCTAAACTGGAAGAAAGAAAAAGACATTGCCTTGATCTTCATGTTTTTGATCTACTTTTGCAAGAGGCTTATTTGTAAAGGTAAAATTAATTAAATCTCTCTCCTTATTTGGTTTATAATACATGATTGGTGTATTACGTGCGAGGATGAAAGATAACCTCGTTTTCCACTAATATTCAGTATCATAATCTTCTGTTTAAAATCTCCTCCTCTTCTAGTTTTCCACACTGTTAAATGTGCACTTTCTTATTCAATCAGATTGTTCCTACAGGAAATTTGGAATTCTGGAAATTTTCTCTATTCATACAAGGTGTAAAATATGCTTTCCTTCATAAGACCCTTGAGAGTATCAGTGAGAATTATTTTTTTATAAATATAATTCAAAATCACAATAAGATAACTGCATGTCCTCGCAGATGAGGAGCTTTTAGTATGTTTCTAGAGAGATAAAAGTGGAGATGGAAGACTTATAACTGATGAATTAGTGAAACATTGCTCAGCTAATTATACAGGCAAAGGACATGCAACCAAATGAAATAGCCTGTCCTGTAGACACCCCCAAAGGGCTTCACTGATGGGTCACCAGTGAAGTCTGCCTACAATGCAGAGACACAGGTTCCCACCTGTGCGTCAAGGAAGATCCTGCGGAGAAGGGAAATGGCAACCTCTGTGTTCTTGCCTGGGAAATCCATGCCTGAAGGCCCTAGCCAGCTACTGTCCATGGAGTTAAGAGAATCAGACATGGTGAGCATGGCCACGACAGTAGACCACCAGCCTTAGTCTGGGTTTAAACAAGATCCATGTGGTAGGACATGAACTATTTTCCAGTACCTATTTATTTAACAATACATGTAAAAAATTTTAAAAAGTTAAATGGGAAGCACTAAAATATAATGCCTGATAACCAAACCACATATTATTGACTCAGTTTGTTCCACACATGCATGCCTGTATGTGTGATGTAAAAGTTACAAAGTTGTTTGATACAATTTGTATCAAATAATGATTCCTTTTCCCACTCATTTCTATCAATCAGAACCTATCTCTGCTCCTAATTCTCCAGCTCTGTTCTTCCTGCTGACCCCACTCGGCCCCTCCATGAGTGTGTACTGGCATTTAGACTTAGATTCCCCTGTGAACTTGAATCTGTTTCTGGACTATAAGTGAGACTTCCAACTGGGTAGGAAATCACTGCTTAATTTTAATCCATAGAAGACATTTTAGATATATATTTGGTGTCCAAGAAAGGAGTGTTTAGGCAGCTATTGTGTAGGTAGCCTAAATTTATTTAAACCATACATTAATGGCCCACCCAGAAAATAGCTCAAATCCTTAGGAATCTTAAAGTGTCTTTTCTTTTCATCTATATCAAACTTTTATATAACATGTACATGTTAATTTGCACTAAAATAAACACTAAGCCTCATTTTTCCCTTACATAAATTTATCACTTTATAAGCTCTATCTATCTCAAAAAAATTATTATAAAGAGATATTCATTTGAGCCCTGACTGAAAATCCTTGTAACAAGTTAATTGTGTATTAACATTAAGCTGGAGAGGGAATGGCAACCTGCTCTGCTATTATTCTTGCCTGGTGAATCCATGGACAGAGGAGCCTGGTCCGTCCTAAGTTCTCAGGCAAGAACACTGGAGTGGGTTGCCATTTTCCTTCTCAATGCATGAAAGTAAAAAGTGAAAGTGAAGTTGCTCAGTCGTGCCTGACTCCAGCGACCCCCCATGGACTGCAGCCCACCAGGCTCCTCCGTCCATGGGATTTTCCAGGCAAAGTACTGGGTAGGGTGCCATT
>NW_027219434.1:0-3003 GCF_027580195.1 Bos mutus
ATCCTTGGCTATCATGCACTACTCCGTGGCTGATCATGCAATGATCATGCTCCATGTACGTCCGGACTGACCACAAACCCATCAGGTGACTGATCAGTCGCACTGATCACGCATATACACGATCACGACTGCATGCACGATCACGGGATGATCTACACGATCATGACATCATCGTGATCCGTGGCGATCATGCCGATGGCTGATAATACTACTGTCCCAACGTCATGCACTGATCACGTGGCTATCATGCACTGCTCACGTGGCGTCATGAAGATCCGAGTGACCATGTACGGTCCCTGAGTGTCGCACTATCCTATTGATCATGCACTGATCAGGTGACTTATCGCACTGTTCACGTGACTGATCATGCACTGATCTCGGCTATCTGCGGCTCACGTGGCTGATCAGCAATGATCACCTGCTGACCATGTACTGTCACGTGCGTGATCATCACTATCACGTAATTGATCATGCATCTGATCACGTGCTGATCATGCACTGTCGCGTGACTGATCATCACTGATCCGTGCTATCTGCCGGCTCCGGGCTGATCATGCAATGATCACGTGCTCCAGTACTGGTCCGGACTGACGCACTGATCACGATGATCATGCACTGATCATGGCTGATCATGCACGATCGCGTGGCTGATCATGCACTGATCACGTGCGTAATGCACTGATCACGTGACTGACATGCATGATCACGTGGCTATCGATCCTGATCATGCTCTACTGTGCTGGACGCGCTGATCCGGTGCTGATCATGCACTGATCACGGCTGATCATGCACTGATCACGTGCTGATCATGCACTGTCACTGACTGATCTGCACTGATCACGTGCTGATCATGCACTGATCACAGCTACCGTGACGTCCTGATCACGACTGATCACGCTGATCATCGATCTGGCTATCATGCACTCTCACGTGGCTGATCATGCAATGATCCTAGCTACATGTACGGTCACGTGACTGACTCGGTACTGACTGACTGATGCGAGCTGATCATGCACTGATCAGCTGGCTGATCATGCACTGATCACGTGGCTGATCATGCACTGATCACGTGCTGATCATGCACTGATCACGTGCTGATCGCACTGATCCGAGTACAGATCATGCACTGATCAGGGTGTCATGCACTGATCACGTGGCTGATCTGTCCAACTGATCATGCGCTGACGCTGACTATCATCACGTCGTGCTGATCTGCACTGATCACGTGACTGATCACACGATCGTCTTCATGCAGCTCACGTGGCTGATCGCGCACTGATCACACTGGCTACATGACTGAGTCACGTGGACTGATCATGCACTGATCCGCTGATCATGCCGACTGATCGTGGCTGATCATGCACTGATCACGTGGCTGATCATAACTGTCACGCGCTGATCATGCAGATCAGTGACTATCATGCACTGATCACGTGCTCATGCACTGATACGTGCTGATCATGCACTGATCCGTGCTATCATGCACTGATCAGCTGGCTGATCATGCACTTTCTCCGTGACTGATCATGCACTGATCGTGTGGCTACGCACATGCACAGATCACGTGACTGACCAGTACCATCAGGTGACTGATCATGCACTGATCACGTCATATCATGCACTGATCACTGACTGACCCATGCACTGATCACGTGGACTGATCATACACTGATCATCGGCGATCATCAGTGATCCGTGCTGATCATGCACTGATCACGTGGCTGATCATCATGTCATCCGAAGCTGATCATGCACTGATCACGTGGCTATCATGCACTGCTCACGTGGCTGATCATGCAATGATCCGTGACTACCATTAAGGTCACGGTGTTCTGCTATCCATGAATGATCTGCACTGATCACGGTGACTTACTGCACATGACTTCGCGTGACTGATCGCACTGATCTCGCTGGCTGATCATGCACGCTCCGTGGCTGATCATGCACTGATCACGCGCTACTCATGCTGGTCCTGACTGATGATGATCCGATGATCATCACTGATCAGATGCTGATCATGCAATCGCGTCTGATCATGCGTGGCTGATCATGCACTGACTCCGGACTGATCTGCACTGATCATCGCTGCTATCATGCACGGCTCACGGCTGATCATGCAATGATCCCAGCTGTACGCCACCGAGTGTATCTGCGGCTCGCACTCGTGACTGATCATGCATGATCCGTATTGGTTGACGTCATGCACTGATCATGTGCTGATCATGCATGATCGACTGTCGCCTGATCATCACGATCACGTGACTGATCATGCACTGATCACTGACACTGACGATCGTGGCTGATCAGCTGATCACGCGTCGGCTATCTATCTGCCCGCTGATCATGCAATGATCCGGCTCGTACATACGCACTGCATCACGTGGCTGTCATCACTGATCCGTGGCTATCATGCACTGATCACGTGGACTGATCATGCACTGATCACGTGACTGATCATCGCACTGAACAACGTGGCTATCATGCACTGCTCACGTGGCTGTTCATGCAATGCTCCGCGCATCCATGTACCTGTCAGATTGACTGATCATGGACACTGATCACGTGACTGATCGCACTGATCATGGCTTCATGCACTACTCCGTGGCTGGCGATGCAATGATCATGTAGCTACCGGGTACGGTCGTGACTAGTCTGTACACACCCATCAGGTGACTGATCATGCGCGGTCGCGTGGCTATCATGCACTGATCCAGACTGATCATACGCAATCCGCGTCATATCATGATCTGATCACGACTGCCATGCACTGATCACGTGGATGATCGCCCACTGATCATGTGACAGATCATGCGGTGTTCGCGTGGCTATCATGCACTGATCAAGTGGCTGATCATATTCTGCTCCGAAACTGATCATGCACTGATCAGTGACTTATCATGCACTGCTCGACGTGGCTGATCATGCACTGATCACGTGACTGATCATGCACTCGATCCGTGACTATCATGCGGCTCCGTGGCTGATCATGCAATGATCACCAGC
>NW_027219435.1:0-1212 GCF_027580195.1 Bos mutus
ATCCCCCCCGGGGCCGATCATGACTGATCTGAATCCGTGGCTATCGTCGTGATCCCCGGCTGATCCCGTCACGTAACTGTCGCCCTATCGCGTGGCTGGCCCTGATCGTTTGAACATCCAATCCTAATATAATGCCCGATCCGTGACAAAATCCTGTCCGTGGCGGTCCCACATCGTAGATCTTTTTGGTTGTCCGATCCGGGCGTCCACTGACCCGGCTGTCATGCCTGTTTTCCTTCTTCACTGATCCCCTGGCTTCATGCCTTTATCCGTGGTGGTCCGCACTGATCCGTGGCTGATCCCCGGGGTCACATGTTTATCTTTGATACGGCTGGGGGGGCTGATTCGGGGTGTGCAGGGCCCGATCCGGGCGATCTCCATCCGATGGCTGGACTGATCCCGCTATCATGGTGATCCGTCTGAAAAGGGGTGAACATTGACTGATCTCCGATCTTTGCTTCATGCCTGATCGGGCCGGGGGCTAATCAAAAAGGGTGGTAGGCCCAATCACAATCAGCGGCAATAATCGGGGGTCAGCTGGGAATCATTTCTGCTCAGATGGCTAATCAAGCAGCTGAGCAGGCAGGAGTGCGCAACAGCTGGCAATTGTCAAGCAGATAACAGGGAGGAATCCTGCAGCTCATGGCAATTGTCAAGCAGATGAGCAGACAGAATCACGCGGCTCAGCAGGCCTGATCAGCTGGTGAGCCGGCTGTTCGCGTGGCTGATCATGCGTATGTGGCTATCGCCACTGATAAGGTGACTGATTGTGCAATCTTCGCGTGACTGATCATGTACTGATCGCGTGGCTGATCATACACTGATCTGCGTGATCCCCTAGTCTGATCTTTCACTGATCTGCGTGGCTGATCGCCACAGCGATCACGTGCCTGATCGTACACTGATCACCTGGGTATCTTGCTGATCCTCTGGAGGCTGTTCATGCACTCATCACGTGATTGATCATGCACTGATCACGTAGCTGATAATGCACTGATCGCGTGACTGATCATTCACTGATCGCGTGGCTGATCGCCACACTTATCATGTGAAGCCTGATCATGCACTGATCGCGTGCCTGATCTGTCCGTGACTGATCATGCGCATTGCCTGATCATGCAATGATCACGTGGATGATCATGCAATGATCGCGTGGCTGATCATGCACTGATCGCGAAGCTGATAAATCATACACTGATCGCGTGACTGTGC
>NW_027219436.1:0-1877 GCF_027580195.1 Bos mutus
GGCAGGTGCCGCGGCTCATTCATTATCAAAAGATAAGCAGGCAGGTGTCCGGGGGGTTTTTGCGCGATTATCAAAAAAAAAAGAGCAGGCGGGTGGCGCGGGTCGCTTGGGTTATCAAAGGGGTGAGCAGGCAGGTATTCCCCAAACCCGGGGGTGACCTCCTGGCCGTCAACAAAGGCGGCGGTGTGGGGGTAGCTGCGTATATAACGTGGCAGGCGGTTCCGCGGGTTGTTTATTATCAAGCAATGAACAGGCAGGGTTTGCGGCGCTGCAATCAACAGACAGGCAGGTGTGCGGCTCAGCTGGCGTTATCAAGCAGATGAGCAGGCAGGTGTCGTGCGGGTCAGGTGGGGATTATCAAAAGAATGAGCAGGCGGTTCCGCGCTAGCTGGCGTTATCAAGCAGATAAACAGCAGGTATCGCGGGCGCAGATGGCCACAGTCAAGCAGATGAACAGGCAGGTGTCCCCTTCTTCAGCTGGCGATTATAACAGCATGAGCAGGCAGGTTTGCGCGCTCAGCTGCGTTATCAAAAACAATGAGCAGGAAGAGGTGTCGCCGGCTCAGTGCGATTATCAAACAGATGAGCATGCAGGTGTAGCGTTTCCTTTTGGGGATTATCAAGCAGATGAACAGGCAGGTGTCAGCGCGGTTCAGCTGCAATTATCAAGCAAATGAGCAGGCAGGTATCCACGCGGCTCAGCTGCTACAGTCAAACAAGAGAAACGGTTTCGCGTGGCTCAGCTATCAATTATAAACGAATAAAGCGGAAAAATGGTTCACAGTTCCCGTTTTCGATTATCAGAGCAATGCAAAGAATATCAGCAGGCGCAGATAGCCAAATCAAAAACAATGAACAGGCGGTGTAACTCTCCTCAGCTGGCGATTATCAAGCAGATGAGCGAGCGGGTGGCGGGCTCAGCTGGCGATTATCAAACAGATGAGCAGGCAGGTGTCGGCGGCTGGGCTGCGATTATCAAACGATAAACGTAGCCACGCTCAGCTGCACGTCAAGCGGGAAAAGCGAGCAGTTATCGGAAACACTCAGCTTTGGGAATTATGAAACGGAAAGACAGGCGGTGTCACGCCAGTTCATTTTGATTATCAAGCAAATGAAACGGAATGTCGCGGGGCGCAGATGGCCACAGTCAAGCAGATGAACAGGCGGGGGTCGCGCTCCTCGTCTGGGATTATCAAGCAGATGAGCAGGCAGGTGTCGCGCGGCTCGGGTGGCGATTTCAAGCAGATGAGCGAGGCGAGTGTCCTTGGCTCGGGTGTGATTATCAAGCAGATGAGCGGAGGCAGGTGTCGCAGGTCGGCCTAGGCGATTATCAGAGCAGATGAGCAGGCGGGGTTCGCGAGCTCAGCTAGGGATTACCAAGCAGTTGAACAGGCAGGTGTCTGCCCGGCTCGCTGCGATTATCAAAGCAGATAAGGGAAGGGGGGTGTCACGGACTCAGCTGTCGATTATCAAGCAGATGAGCAGGCAAAGGGGTCCGCGGCTCGGCTGTTGATTATCAAGCAGATGTGCGAGCGGGTGTGGCGGCCTCCGGGGGTTATCAACAGATGAGCATGCAGGTGTCGCGCTGTTCAGTTTCGATTATCGAAGCAGATGAACAGGCAGAGTTATGGGCTCAGCTGGCGATTATCAAGCAGATGAACAGGCAGGTGCCTGTCACCTGGATTATCAAGCAGATGAACAGGTAGGTGTCGTAGCGGCCCGATGCGATTATCGGAGAGTGACCCGGAGGTTCAGCGGGCTGGGTGGGGTTACAAAAAGTTAAACCCGGTGTTTTGGGGGATCAGCGGGCCCCAAAACAAAAACAGAAAAAAGCAGGCGGGGTGTGGGGGCTAGTTGTGATTATCAAGCATATGAAC
>NW_027219437.1:0-6077 GCF_027580195.1 Bos mutus
TGATCGGTGTATGATCAGCTTCACGCGTGATCAGTGCAAAGTCAGCCACGTGATCAGTACATTTCAGCTCGTGATCGGTGCATGGTCAACCATGTGATCAGTGTATGATCAGCCAGGTGATCTGTGATCATTATAGCCACGTGATCGTTGCCCGATCAGTCAGGAAATCAGTGCATGATCAGCCATGGGATCAGTGCATGATAGCCATGTGATCAGTACATGATAGCTCGTGATCCAGTGCATGATCAGCCATGTAATCAGTGCATGATCAGCCGCGTGATCAGTGTATGATCAGCCACGTGATCAGTGCATGATCGTCGCGTGATCAGTGCATGATCAGCCATGTGTTCAGTGCATGATCAGTCACGTGATCAGTGCATGATATCTCGTGATCAGTGCATGCTCATTCACATGTGATCAGTGCATGATCAGCCACGTGATCACTGCATGATCAGCCCGTGATCAGTGCCTGATCAATTCGTGATCAGTGCATGATCAGCCACGTGATCAGTGCATGTCAGCCCGTGATCAGTGCATGATCAGCCCGTGATCAGTGCATGATCATCCACGTGATCGGTGCATGATCAGTCCCGTGATCAGTGCATGCGTTTACGTGATCAGTGCATGATCAGCCATGTGATCAGTGCTTGATCAGCCACGTGATCAGTGCATGATCAACCCGCGTGATCAGTGCTATGATCGTGATGTGATCGGTGCGATCAGTCGCGTGATCAGTGTATGATCAGCCACGTGATCGGTGCATGATCAGCCGCGTGATCAGTGCATGATCAGTCGCGTGATCAGTGCATGATCAGCCGCGTGATCAGTGCATGATCAGCCGCGTGATCGGTGCATGATCAGCCACGTGATCAGTGCATGATCAGCCGCGTGATCAGTGCATGATCAAGTCGCGTGATCAGTTCATGATCAGCCGCGTGATCAGTGCATGATCAGCCACGTGATCAATGCATGATCAGGCCCGTGAAGAGTGCATGATCAGTCGCGTGATCAGTGTATGATCAGCCGCGTGATCGGTGCATGATCAGCCACGTGATCAGTGCATGATCAGCCACGTGATCAGTGCATGATCAGCCGCGTGATCAGTGCATGATCAGCCCGTGATCAGTGCATGATCAGCCGCGTGATCAGTATGATCAGTGCGTGATCAGTGCATGATCACCCGTGATCAGTGCATGATCAGTCGCGTGATCAGTGCATGATCAGCCGTGATCAGTGTATGATCAGCCACGTGATCAGTGCATGATCAGCCGCGTGATTCAGTGCATGATCAGCCCGTGATCAGTGCATGATCAGCCACGTGATCAGTGCATGATCTGCCGCGTGATCAGTGCATGATCATCAGCCGTGATCAGTGCATGATCAGTCGCGTGATCAGTGTGCATGATCAGTCGTGATCAGTGCATGGTCTTTGCGTGATCAGTGCATGATCAGCCCGTGATCAGTGCATGATCAGCCGCGTGATCAGTGCATGATCAGCCACGTGATCAGTGCATGATCAGCCACGTGATCAGTGCATGATCAGCCGCGTGATCAGTGCATGATCAGCCGCGTGATCAGTGCATGATCAGCCGCGTGATCAGTGCATGATCAGCCACGTGATCAGTGCATGATCATTTACGTGATCAGTCAGTGATCAGCCATCAGTCGCGTGATCAGTGCATGATCAGCCGTGATCAGTGTATGATCAGCCGCGTGATCAGTGCATGATCAGGCACGTGATCAGTGCATGATCAGCCACGTGATGAGTGCATGATCAGCCACGTGATCAGTGCATGATCAGTCACGTGATCAGTGCATGATCAGCCGCGTGATCAGTGCATGATCAGCCACGTGATCAGTGCATGATCAGTCACGTGATCAGTGCATGATCAGCCCGTGATCAGTGCATGATCAGCCACGTGATCAGTGCATGATCAGCCACGTGATCAGTGCATGATCAGTGCGTGATCGCGTGATCAGTGTGATCATCAGGCCGTGATCAGTGCATGATCAGCCCGCGTGATCAGTGCATGATCAGCCGCGTGATCAGTGCATGATCAGTCAGCCACGTGATCAGTGCATGATCAGCCCACGTGATCAGTGCATGATCAGCCCGCGTGATCAGTGCATGATCAGCCACGTGATCAGTGCATGATCAGTCCGTGATCAGTGCATGATCAGCCGTGATCAGTGCATGATCAGCCGCGTGATCAGTGCATGATCAGCCGCGTGATCAGTGCATGATCAGCCACGTGATCAGTGCATGATCAGCCCGTGATCAGTGCATGATCAGCCACGTGATCAGTGCATGATCAGCGCGTGATCAGTGCATGATCAGTCACGTGATCAGTGCATGATCAGCGCGTGATCAGTGCATGATCAGTCACGTGATCAGTGCATGATCAGCCGCGTGATCAGTGCATGATCAGCCGTGATCAGTGCATGATCAGTCCACGTGATCAGTGCATGATCAGTGATCCGTGCATGTGATCACGGTGATCAGTGCCACGTGATCAGTGCATGATCAGCCACGTGATCAGTGCATGATCAGCCACGTGATCAGTGCATGATCAGCCACGTGATCAGTGCATGATCAGTCACGTGATCAGTGCATGATCAGCCACGCGTGATCAGTGCATGATCAGCCACGTGATCAGTGCATGATCGTCACGTGATCAGTGCATGATCAGCCGCGTGATCAGTGCATGATCAGCCGCGTGATCAGTGCATGATCAGCCGCGTGATCAGTGCATGATCAGCCTCGTGATCAGTGCATGATCAGCCACGTGATCAGTGCATGATCAGCCACGTGATCAGTGCATGATCAGCCATGTGATCAGTGCATGATCAGCCATGTGATCAGTGTGATCAGCCACGTGATCGGTGCATGATCAGTCGCGTGATCAGTGCATGATCAGCCACGTGATCAGTGCATGATCAGTCACGTGATCAGTGCATGATCAGCCACGTGATCAGTGCATGATCAGTCACGTGATCAGTGCATGATCAGCCACGTGATCAGTGCATGATCATCGCGTGATCAGCGTGATCAGTGCGTGATCAGTGCGTGATCAGTCGCGTGATCAGTGCATGATCGTGATCGTGCATGATCAGCCGCGTGATCAGTGCATGATCAGCCACGTGATCAGTGCATGATCAGTCACGTGATCAGTGCATGATCAGCACGCGTGATCAGTGCATGATCAGCCGCGTGATCAGTGCATGATCAGTCACGTGATCAGTGCATGATCAGTCGCGTGATCAGTGCATGATCAGCCACGTGATCAGTGCATGATCAGCCGCGTGATCAGTGCATGATCAGTCACGTGATCAGTGCATGATCAGTCACGTGATCAGTGCATGATCAGCCGTGTGGTCATGATGCCCGTGATCAGTGCATGATCAGTCACGTGATCAGTGCATGATCAGCCACGTGATCAGTGCATGATCAGCCACGTGATCGGTGCATGATCAGTCGCGTCAGTCAGTGCATGATCAGTTCGTGATCGTTGCATGATCAGCCGTGATCAGTGCATGATCAGTCACGCGTGATCAGTGTGATCAGCCGCGTGATCAGTGCATGATCAGCCACGTGATCAGTGCATGATCGCAGCCACGTGATCAGTGCCTGATCAGGCACGTGATCAGTGCATGATCAGTCGCGTGATCAGTGTATGATCAGCCAGTGTGATCAGTGCGTGATCAGTCATGATCAGCCGCGTGATCAGTGCATGATCAGCCGTGATCAGTGCATGATCAGCCCGCGTGATCAGTGCATGATCAGTCACGTGATCAGTGCATGATCAGCCGCGTGATCGGTGCATGATCAGCCGCGTGATCAGTGCATGATCAGTGCGTGATCAGTGCATGATCAGCCACGTGATCAGTGCATGATCAGGTCGCGTGATCAGTGTATGATCAGCCCGCGTGATCAGTGCATGATCAGCCACGTGATCAGTGCATGATCAGCCACGTGATCAGTGCATGATCAGCCACGTGATCAGTGCATGATCAGCCGCGTGATCAGTGCATGATCAGCCACGTGATCAGTGCATGATCAGCCGCGTGATCAGTGCATGATCAGTCGCGTGAGTGCATGATCAGTCACGTGATCAGTGCGTGATCGCGTGATCAGTGTATGATCAGCCACGTGATCAGTGCGCGATCAGCCCGCGTGATCAGTGCATGATCAGTCACGTGATCAGTGCATGATCAGCCGTGATCAGTGCATGATCAGCCGCGTGATCAGTGCATGCATCAGCCACGTGATCAGTGCATGATCAGCCACGTGATCAGTGCATGATCAGCCGCGTGATCAGTGCATGATCATCGCGTGATCAGTGCATGATCAGCCGCGTGATCAGTGCATGATCAGCCGCGTGATCAGTGCATGATCAGCCGTGATCAGTGCATGATCAGCCGCGTGATCAGTGCATGATCAGTCACGTGATCAGTGTATGATCAGCCACGTGATCAGTGCATGATCAGCCGCGTGATCGGTGCATGATCAGTCACGTGATCAGTGCATGATCAGCCACGTGATCAGTGCATGATCAGTCGCGTGATCAGTGCATGATCAGCACGTGATCAGTGCATGATCGGTCGTGATCAGTGCATGATCAGCCACGTGATCAGTGCATGATCAGCCCCGTGATCGGTGCATGATAGCCACGTGATCAGTGCATGATCAGCCGTGATCGGTGCATGATCAGCCGCGTGATCAGTGCATGATCAGTCACGTGATCAGTGCATGATCAGCCCACGTGATCAGTGCATGATCAGTCGCGTGATCGGTGCATGATCAGCCCACGTGATCAGTGCATGATCAGCCACGTGATCAGTGCATGATCAGCCGCGTGATCAGTGATCAGCCGCGTGATCAGTGCATGATCAGCCGCGTGATCAGTGCATGATCAGCCACGTGATCAGTGCATGATCAGCGCGTGATCAGTGCATGATCAGCCGCGTGATCAGTGCATGATCAGTCGCGTGATCAGTGCATGATCAGCCCACGTGATCAGTGCATGATCAGCCCGTGATCAGTGCATGATCAGTGTGCGTGATCAGTGCGCAGTCAGCCCGCGTGATCAGTGCATGATCAGCCGCGTGATCAGTGCATGATCAGTCGTGATCAGTGCATGATCAGTCAGTGCGTGATCGGTGCATGATCAGTCGCGTGATCAGTGCATGATCAGCCGCGTGATCAGTGCATGATCAGCCGCGTGATCAGTGCATGATCAGCCGCGTGATCAGTGCATGATCAGCCACGTGATCAGTGCATGATCAGCCGCGTGATCAGTGCATGATCAGCCACGTGATCAGTGCATGATCAGCCGGCGTGATCAGTGCATGATCAGCCACGTGATCAGTGCATGATCAGCCACGTGATCAGTGCGCGATCAGCCGCGTGATCAGTGCATGATCAGCCACGTGATCAGTGCATGATCAGTGGCGTGATCAGTGTATGATAGCCCATGGGTGCGTGATCGTGTGCGCCGATCAGTCGCGTGATAGGTCAGTGTGCATGATCAGCCGTGATCAGTGTATGATCAGCCCGCGTGATCGGTGCATGATCAGTCACGTGATCAGTGCATGATCAGTCACGTGATCAGCCGTGTCATTGTGCGTGATCCGTGCAGTGTGGTGTATGTCACGTGATCAGTGCATGATCAGCCACGTGATCAGTGCATGATCAGCGCGTGATCAGTGCGCAATCGGTGTCGTGATAAGTGCATGATCAGCCCGCGTGATCGGTGCGTGATCAGCCCGTGTGGTGCATGATCAGTCACGTGATCAGTGTATGATCAGGCGCGTGATCAGTGCACTATCAGCCGCGTGATCAGTGCATGATCAGCCACGTGATCAGTGCATGGGTGCCACGTGATCAGTGCGTGATCATCCTGCGTGATCAGTGAGCGCGTGCATTTTTCAGCCAGCCCGTGATCAGTGCATGATCAGCCGGGTATGAAGTGCATGATCAGCCAAGTAATCAGTGGTGATCGGTGCAGGATGTACGTGATCACTTCGCGATTAGTCCCCCGTGATCTGTACGCGATCAGTCATGTGGCCTAGTACAT
>NW_027219438.1:0-1856 GCF_027580195.1 Bos mutus
AAGTGAAGAGAACTAAAAAGCCTCTTGATGAAAGTGAAAGTGGAGAGTGAAAAAGTTGGCTTAAAAGCTCAACATTCAGAAAACAAAGATCATGGCATCTGGTCCCATCACTTCATAGGAAATAGATGGGAAACAAGGGACTCTCAAAGTCTTCTCCAACACCACAGTTCAAAAGCATCAATTCTTGGTGCTCAGCCTTCTTCACAGTCAACTCTCACATCCATACATGACCACAGGAAAAACCATAGCCTTGACTAGGCGGACCTTTGTTGGCAAAGTAATGTCTCTGCTTTTGAATATGCTATCTAGGTTGGTCATAACTTTCCTTCCAAGGAGTAAAGCGTCTTTTAATTTCATGGCTGCAGTCACCATCTGCAGTGATTTTGGAGCCCAGAAAAATAAAGTCTGACACTGTTTCCCTGTTTCATGGGACTTTACTTCCATCACCAGTCACATCCACAACTGGGTGTTGTTTTTTTGCTTTGGTTCCATCTCTTCATTCTTTCTGGATTTTATTTCTCCTCTTCTCCAGTAGCATTTTGGGCATCTACCAACCCGGGAGTTCATCTTTCAGTGTCCTTTTCATACCATCCTTTTACCTTTTCATTCTTTGCCGTACCTTTCATTTGTTGAACAGGAGAAATGGGATAAAAAACTGGCCTTACACCAGTCCCTGTGGCCATCACTGTTTTTTTCAAATTTGCTTTGGCATATTGGTACCCAGCACTTTCACAGCATCATCTTTCAGGATTTGGAATAGTTGCTGGAATTCCCTCACCTCCACTAACTTTGTTCATAGTAGAGGGGCTTTCTAAAAGGCCCATGCCCCATTCCAGGAGAGTCAGCTCTGGGTCTGGTGATCTAATCCTGCATAGTGATTATCTGAGTCGTGAAGATTTTTTTTGTACCAGTTCTTCTGTGTATTCTTGCCCCATCTCTTCTTAATATCTTCTAACCTTCTATTGATCCATACCATTTCTGTCCTTTATCAGGCCCATCTTTGCATGAAATGTTCCTTTGGTATCTCTGATTTTCTTGAAGAGATCCTAGTCTTTCCCATTCTCCCCTTTCTCTCTTGGTTCTGAAGCGTGATTTCTTATCTCTTCTTGCGCTTTCTTAACTCTGCATTCAGATGTTTTATTTCCTTTTCTCTTTGCTTTTCACTTCTCTTCTTTTCACAGCTATTTGTAAGGCCTCCCCAGACAATACATTTTGCTTTTTTTGCATTTCTTTTTCCATAGGGATCATCTTGATCCCTGTCTCCTGTACAATATGTCTGAAACACTCATTCCATAGTTCATCAAGGCCTCTATCTATCAGATCTAGGCCCCCTTAAATCTATTTCTCACTTCACTATTATAATCATAGGGGATTTGATTAGGTCATACCTGAATGGTCTAAATGTTTTCCCTACTTTCTTCAATTTAAGTCTGAATTTGGCAATAAGAGAGTTCATGGTCTGAGCTACAGTCAGCTCCTGGTCTTATTTTTGCTGACTGTATAAGCTTCTCCATCTTTGGCTACAAAGATAAATCAATCTTATTTTGAGTGTTGACCATCTAGTGATGTCCTCTATAGAAGTCTTCACTTGTATTTGTTGGAAAAGTATTTTTTATGACCACTTTGTTGTAAGTAATGTCTCTGCTTTTGAATATGCTATCTAGGTTGGTCATAACTTTCCTTTCAAGGAGTAAGCGTCTTTTAATTTCATGGCTGCAGTCACCATCTGCAGTGATTTTGGAGCAAAAAAATAAAGTCTGACACTGTTTCCACTGTTTCCCCATCTATTTCCCATAGTGATGGGACCAGATACCATGATCTTCATTGAGCTTTAAGCCAACTTTTTTCCTCTCCTC
>NW_027219439.1:0-3389 GCF_027580195.1 Bos mutus
TTTTCATACTGTTGCAGGGTTCTCAAGGCAGAATACTGAAGTGGTTTGCCATTCCCTTCTCCCAGTGGACCTTGAGGGAGTTAAAATTGTTAAATGTATTTTCTGCCTTGGCTGGGTTCTTTTACATTTCTCCCCATTTATAAGAAGTAGAGCAGTTAGAGGCCCACCGGTCAGTAAACACAAATGGGTTTGTTGACAAGCTGCAGCCTCCTCTCTTCCCTCTTATTTTCTGGTCTCCAGGCCAGAGGACAGAGCCTCTTCAGGAGTTAAGTGACGGCACCCTGGAATGAAAAATATGCCCTCAAAAATGAAATTCAGCTAATTATATGTTATTCCTGCTTAGATACAGGGTGGACTTGTGATTTATTAGTGTTCAGAAGAGAAAATTGGCAGTAGCAGTGGCTGTGCTATAGGATTCATAAGAGGAGATGATTATCTGTTAATTTTTGGAGTAAAAGGGCGGCTTTTACCTGAGCCAAGAAGAATAAGCAAAAACCACTTTATGCATTGCTCAGAGACCAAAAAAAAGTATTTGTTTTTGATGGAATAATTATTATTTAAAACAAAAATCAGGTTGGAATTGTAAGAATAACTAAGTTTGTAGATATCATTATCAGTCCTGGAAATTCAGTAAAGAAATATACAGATGTCATGACACTGATAAAGAATAGAGGTGCTGTTGTATCTGGCTGAAGTGATTCAGCAGCAACAACAGCATACATACCGCGGAGAAGAAGACAGCCAGCACCACTCCAGGACTCTTGCCTAGAAAATCCCATGGACAGGCCTGGAAGAGGCTGCAATCCATGGAGTCGCGACAGGTTGGGCTAGCGACACGGCGACTTCACTTTCACTGTTCACTGTCATGCATTGGAAGAGTAAGCAGCCTCCAGTGTTCTTACCTGGAGAGTCCCGGGACGGGGATGCCTGGTAGGCTGCCGTCTATGAATTGCACAGAATTGAACCACGACTGAAGTGACTTAGCAGCAGCAGCAACATACATATGCCACGCCGCCTACACGCATAGTCTTTAGGAAGAAAGCAGGCTTTGAAAGTCAATATATTTTTCAAACGGAACCTGCTTAGGTGAGTTTTATTTGTTGTCTGCAAGCTGTTCTCTAAAGGGGGAAAAGGCCCAGCTTGCAGGCTTCCTGGTTAGATTGCTGACTGAAGATCAGTCTGGGGGAGGGGAATTCTTAGGAGAAAGGTGATTGGAAGAAAAGAAAGGCTTTGTTTGTTCCCTGGAGGGACTGTTTATTTCTGTAGGCTGAATCTACCCACAGAGTCTTTGTATTCTGTAAGTACGAATCGAACATACTGAGAACAGCCAGAATCTTTGGTCTTTCAGAGTTAGAAAGCCCCTTTCCTCAATAACAGGTCAAAGGCCAAAGGGTCTTTCTTCCCATCCTGATATTTTCATTTTCTATCAGTGTGAAATACCTGCTGCTAGGTCGCTTAGATCATCCGACTCATCCTACCCCTTTACTTTTTCCAGAATTTTGTCCCTGGGACTCCAGGCAGGACATTGGAAATATAGTTTCCTTTCCAATGCATGAAGGTGAAATCATTGAAGTCATGATCTGTTCTTGCTTCTCCTTCTGTAGGACAGCAGCCTACCAGATGCCATGAGACTTTCAGGCAAGAGTACTGGAAAACAGCCATTCTGTCATCTGAAATACAGTATTTCTGCATGGCTGACACTCATTTCTAAGTTTTAAAGAAATGTTCAGGAACCAGATGCAAAAGATGTTGAGAAGTATTCTTACACCCATCATGAACTCTTGAGGGAAGAACATGAAATGCTGCACTTCCTTACATCCCTAACCTGTTCATGCTTCTCCTTCAGCAGGATGTGCCACCCAGAAGCAGCTCAGCTGAGAGATTGGGCAAGGAGAGCACTTGGGAAAAACTTCCAGAAGTGCCATCTGGAAGCATCTAATTTCTAGTAACAGTGACATCTAACTTTAAGTTTTAAAGACTTGTTACTTGATTGTTACTAAGGATATCAAAAGATGTTAGAGAAGTATTCTTATACCACATCATGAGACTTATGAGGGAAGTTAAGTTGGAATTTATCTACCTTCCTCTTTCCTATAGAAGGTACAGCTGTACCCACTGTAGTCAAGGCACAAAAGAAAGTCAAATCTTTTTCTCACCATGACCTCTTCTCTGTTGATCAAATCTTATTTGGACATTATCACTTCTGCTACAAATTCCTTGTCACCCTCTCAGCCACAGTCAGATGTTAGAAACATCTTCTGAATTCATACAGTGAACCTCTGTCCAGTAATTACTACATGATTTTCAAATAGATTTGTTACTTTACTGCTTCAGGTTTTATTTTGCAAGTGTTGTAAGTAGTTTATACTATATAATAGTAGAAAACTGCCTAGCACATAAAACAAAGCACAATTTCACTTTCCAATTTGATTTACAAAAATGATGGTTTCCCATCTAACATCAGGAATTTGTGGCTCTATCATATTAAGATAAACAGCTTTACTGCAGTCACAGAAGAAAGTTCTGCTTATAAATTTCCTGTTTGGATTTTTACATAATTATTGTAGTTTTATGTCCTTTTTTGTTGATCTGTAGTTGGTACCTCTGAGATATTGTGAGTTTGTATTCTCATGAGCTCAAATGTCAGATGACCAACCTGTAAGGTGCAATCACCTGAAGTTTTTCTCAGGCAGATGTGATTCATGTTCCCACATCTGTCTTCCTGCTTGTCGGGGAGACATTGGGTCACTGTTTAGGTAGTGGTGGGGTATCATTCTTCATTTGTGAGAACTAGTTTCTTCTGTGTCTGTTGTGGTGATCACTGCTTTGATATTAGCTCTTATCTCTGCAGAGAAAATAAATCTGCCACCCCATGTCTGAATGCATGTTCTGATTCTCCATTCTTGATAGGTTCTTGATGCAGCTGAGCATTGGTTGGATCTTCAAATATTGAGATATAACTGGAGGCCCCTCACCAGATTTGAATCACAGTTTTAGTCATAGATTTGAATAATGTTGACCTCTGATTTTATTCATCAGAGAGTGATCTGGGACACTTATCTTTGCAGTCAGGGGCAAAGTGCATATTTTAAGTATCTGTAACATTAGCTGGATTATATTTCTGGTTCACTTTCAGCCTCATCTTTTTTTAATGTATTTATTTATATAATCATTGGAGGCTAATTACTTTACAATTTTGTGGTGGATTTTGCCATACATAGATATAAATCAGCCATGGGTGCACATGTGTATCCCCCCATTTTGAACCCCCTCCCACCTGCCTCCCACCCCATCCAGAGGGCTGTCTGTCTTACACATAGAGTTGTTACTGTCTTTCTAAATTCCATATATATGTGTTAATATACTGTATCAGTGTTTCTCTTTCTGAC
>NW_027219440.1:0-6403 GCF_027580195.1 Bos mutus
GATCATGCACTCTTCACGTGCCTGATCATGCACTGATCACGTGGCTGATCATGCACTGATCACGAAGCTGATCATACACTGATCACGTGACTGTGCATGCACTGATCACATGGCTGATCATGCACTGATCACGTGGCTGATCATGCACTGATCACGTGACTGATCATGCACTGATCACGTGCCTGATCATGCACTGATCACGTGGCTGATCATGCACTGATCACGTGGCTGATCATGCACTGATCACGTGGCTGATCATGCACTGATCATGTGATTGTTCATGCACTGATCACGTGGCTGATCATGCACTGATCACGTGGCTGATCATGCACTGATCATGTGCCTGATCATGCACTGATCACGTGGCTGATCATGCACTGATCACGTGGCTGATCATGCACTGATCACGAAGCTGATCATACACTGATCACGTGACTGATCATGCACTGATCACGTGACTGATCATGCACTGATCACGTGGCTGATCATGCACTGATCAGTTGGCTGATCATGCACTGATCACGTGGCTGATCATGCACTGATCACGTGCTGATCATGCACTGATCACGTGACTGATCATGCACTGATCACGTGGCTGATCATGCACTGATCACGTGGCTGATCATACACTGATCACGAGACTGCACATGCACTGATCACGTGGCTGATCATGCACTGATCACGTGGCTCATCATGCTCTGATCACGAAGCTGATCATACACTGATCACGTGACTGAGCATGCACTGATCACGTGGCTGATCATGCACTGATCACGTGGCTGATCATGCACTGATCACGTGGCTGATCATGCACTGATCACGTGGCTGATCATACACTGATCGCGTGGCTGATCATGCACTGATCACGTGGCTGATCATGCACTGATCACGTGGCTGAACATGCACTGATCACGTGGCTGATCATGCACTGATCACGTGGCTGATCATGCACTGATCACGTGGCTGATCATGCACTGATCACGTGACTGATCATGCACTGATCACGTGGCTGATCATGCACTGATCACGTGGCTGATCATGCACTGATCACGTGGCTGATCATGCACTGATCACGTGGCTGATCATGCACTGATCACGTGACTGATCATGCACTGATCACGTGGCTGATCATGCACTGATCACGTGGCTGATCATGCACTGATCACGTGACTGATCATGCACTGATCACGTGGCTGATCATGCACTGATCACGTGGCTGATCATGCACTGATCGTGTGCCTGATCATGCACTGATCACGTGGCTGATCATGCACTGATCATCACGTGGCTGATCATGCACTGATCACGTGGCTGATCATACACTGATCACGTGGCTGATCATGCACTGATCACGTGTCTGATCATACACTGATCGCGTGACTGATCATGATCATGAACTGATCACTGTGACTGATCATGCACTGATCACGTGTGGCTGATCATGCACTGATCACGTGCTGATCATGCACTGATCACGTGGCTGATCCATGCACTGATCACGTGGCTGATCATGCACTGATCACGTGGCTGATCAACACTGATCACGTGGCTGATCATGCACTGATCACGTGACTGATCATGCACTGATCACGTGGCTGATCATGCACTGATCACGTGGCTGATCACGCACTGATCACGTGACTGATCATTGCACTGATCACGTTGCTGATCATGCACTGATCACGTGGCTGATCATGCACTGATCACGTGGCTGATCATGCACTGATCACGTGGCTGATCATGCACTGATCACGTGGCTGATCATGCACTGATCACGTGACTGATCATGCACTGATCACGTCACTGATCATGATCACTGATCACGTGCTGATCACTGATCATGCACTGATCACGTGGCTGATGCACTGATCACGTGGCTGATCATACACTGATCACGTGACTGATCATGCACTGATCACGTGGCTGATCATGCACTGATCACGTGGCTGATCATGCACTGATCACGTGGCTGATCATGCACTGATCACGTGGCTGATCATGCACTGATCACCGTGGCTGATCATGCACTGATCACGTTGCTGATCATGCACTGATCACGTGACTGATCATGCACTGATCACGTGGCTGATCATGCACTGATCACGTGGCTGATCATGCACTGATCACGTGACTGATCATGCACACTGATCACGTGGCTGATCATGCACTGATCATGCACTGATCCGTGCTGATCTGACTGATCATACACTGATCACGTGACTCTGCATGAACTGATCCGTGACTGATCATGCACTGATCACCTGGCCAGTCATGCACTGATAACGTTGCTCATACACTGAACCTGCGTGACTGATCATGCACTCTTCACGTGCCTGATCATGCACCGATCATGGCTGATAATGCACCGATCACGAAGCTGGTCATACACCGATCACGTGACTGTGCATGTACTCGATCACATGGCTGATCGCGCACCGATCATGGCTGATCATGCACCGATCACGCGATCAATCATGCACTAATCATGTTGCTTACCATGCACTGATCACGTGGCTGATCATGCACTGATCACGTGGCTGATCATGCACTGATCACGTGACTGATCATGCACTGATCACGTGGCTGATCATGCACTGATCACGTGGCTGATCATGCACTGATCACGTGGCTGATCATGCACTGATCACGTGGCTGATCATGCACTGATCACGTGGCTGATCATGCACTGATCACGTGGCTGATCATGCACTGATCACGTGACTGATGACTGATCATGCACTGACTGATGCGTGGCTGATCATGCACTGATCACGTGAGCTGATCATGCACTGATCACGTGACTGATCATGCACTGATCACGTGGCTGATCATGCACTGATCACGTGGCTGATCATACACTGATCACGTGGCTGATCATGCACTGATCACGTGGCTGATCATACACTGATCACGTGACTGATCATGCACTGATCACGTGGCTGATCATGCACTGATCACGTGGCTGATCATGCACTGATCACGTGACTGATCATACACTGATCACGTGGCTGATCATGCACTGATCACGTGGCTGATCATGCACTGATCACGTGGCTGATCATACACTGATCACGACTGCTGATCATGCACTGATCACGTGGCTGATCATGCACTGATCACGTGGCTGATCATGCACTGATCACGTGGCTGATCATGCACTGATCATGAAGCTGATCATGCACTGATCACGTGACTGATCATGCACTGATCACGTGGCTGATCATGCACTGATCACGTGGCTGATCATGCACTGATCACGTGCCTGATCATGCACTGATCACGTGGCTGATCATGCACTGATCACGTGGCTGATCATGCACTGATCACGTGGCTGATCATGCACTGATCACGTGACTGATCATGCACTGATCACGTGGCTGATCATGCACTGATCACGTGGCTGATCATGCACTGATCACGTGGCTGATCATGCACTGATCACGTGACTGATCATGCACTGATCACGTGCCTGATGATCATGCACTGATCACGTGGCTGATCATGCTGATGATCATGCACTGATCACGTGGCTGATCATGCACTGATCACGTGGCTGATCATGCACTGATCACGTGGCTGATCATGCACTGATCCCGTGGCTGATCATGCACTGATCACGTGGCTGATCATGCACTGATCACACGTGGCTGATCATGCACTGATCACGTGACTGATCATGCACTGATCACGTGCTGATCATGCACTGATCACGTGGCTGATCATGCACTGATCACGTGGCTGATCATGCACTGATCACGTGGCTGATCATGCACTGATCACGTGGCTGATCATGCACTGATCACGTGGCTGATCATGCACTGATCACGTGGCTGATCATGCACTGATCACGTGGCTGATCATGCACTGATCACGTGGCTGATCATGCACTGATAACCTGGCTATCATACACTGATCACGTGACTGATCATGCACTGATCACGTGCCTGATCATGCACTGATCACGTGGCTGATCATGCACTGATCACGTGGCTGATCATACACTGATCACGTGACTGATCATGCACTGATCACGTGGCTGATCATGCACTGATCACGTGGCTGATCATGCACTGATCACGTGACTGATCATGCACTGATCACGTGGCTGATCATGCACTGATCACGTGGCTGATCATGCACTGATCACGTGACTGATCATGCACTGATCACGTGGCTGATCATGCACTGATCACGTGGCTGATCACTGATCACGTGGCTGATCATGCACTGATCACGTGGCTGATCATACACTGATCACGTGACTGATCATGCACTGATCACGTGGCTGATCATGCACTGATCACGTGGCTGATCATGCACTGATCACGTGGCTGATCATGCACTGATCACGTGGCTGATCATGCACTGATCACGTGGCTGATCATGCACTGATCCCGTGGCTGATCATGCACTGATCACGTGACTGATCATGCACTGATCACGTGGCTGATCATGCACTGATCACGTGGCTGATCATGCACTGATCACGTGACTGATCATGCACTGATCACGTGGCTGATCATGCACACTGATCACGTGGCTGATCATGCACTGATCATGTGGCTGATCATGCACTGATCACGTGACTGATCATGCACTGATCACGTGGCTGATCATGCACTGATCACGTGACTGATCATGCACTGATCACGTGGCTGATCATGCACTGATCACGTGACTGATCATGCACTGATCACGTGGCCTGATCATGCACTGATCACGTGGCTGATCATGCACTGATCACGTGACTGATCATGCACTGATCACGTGGCTGATCATGCACTGATCACGTGACTGATCACATTCACTGCTTCACGTGGCTGATCATGCAATGATCACGTGGCTGATCATGCACTGATCACGTGGCTGATCATGCACTGATCACGTGGCTGATCATTCACTGATCACGTGGCTGATCATGCACTGATCACGTGACTGATCAGTCACTGATCACGTGGCTGATCATGCACTGATCACGTGGCTGATCATGCACTGATCACGTGGCTGATCATGCACTGATCACGTGACTGTGCATGCACTGATCACGTGGCTGATCATGCACTGATCACGTGGCTGATCATGCACTGATCACGTGGCTGATCATACACTGATCACGTGACTGATCATGCACTGATCACGTGCCTGATCATGCACTGATCACGTGACTGATCATGCACTGATCACGTGACTGATCATGCACTGATCACGTGGCTGATCATGCACTGATCACGAAGCTGATCATACACTGATCACGTGACTGATCATGCACTGATCACGTGGCTGATCATGCACTGATCACGTGGCTGATCATGCACTGATCACGTGGCTGATCATGCACTGATCACGTGGCTGATCATGCACTGATCACGTGGCTGATCATGCACTGATCACGTGACTGATCATGCACTGATCACGTGGCTGATCATGCACTGATCACGTGACTGATCATGCACTGATCACGTGGCTGATCATGCACTGATCACGTGGCTGATCTTTGAACTGATCACGCGGGATATTATATTACTGATCAGCAGACAGATCATGCATTAATCACTTGACTGATCGCGCACTGATCACGCGTCATGCACTGATCACGCGGGCTGACTTCATACACCGAGCACGGGCTGGGATCTGTACTAATCTCGTATGATCATACACTGATCACATGACTGGATCATGCAGTGATCTCATGACTGATCACACTGATCACGAGCTCCGATCATGACTTATCACGCGACTCCATCGCGCACCGATCTCGCGGACTGATCATGTACCGATAACATGGCTGATCACAAATCGATTCCTGACCGATCACGCAATGATAACATGGCTGATCATGCATCCGTGACTGATCATGTACCGATCACGCGGCTGATCAAGTGCACTTATCACGGTTGAGATACAGTGTTAACGTGACAGCATGAACCGATCACATGGCTGATCATGCCCTGATAACCCGGGCTGTCATACACTGAACACGTGAATGATCATGCACCCTTCACGCGCTCGATCATGCACTGATCTCGCGGGCTGATCATGCACTGATCACGGAACTGATTATACACTGTTCACGCGGACTATGCATGCACTGATCACGCGGCTGATCGCGCACTGATCACTGGCTGATCATACACTGGAGCACGGCTGATCTTTGTATAATCATGACTGATCATGCAGTGAACACGTGCCTGATCATGACTTTTCATCCGACTCATCATGCACTGATCGCGGACTGATCATACCGATAACACATGGCTGATCATGCACTGATCTCGGACTGATCAGGCACTGATCAGGAAGGTGATCATACAATCACGTGACTGAACATTCACTGATCACATACGATCGCGCACTGATCACGTGGCTGATCATACAATGAACACGTGACTGATTATGCACTGAT
>NW_027219441.1:0-6303 GCF_027580195.1 Bos mutus
TTATATATCTATTTTAATATTTATTTAACTATTTGTAAATATTTAAATTATTTTGTTGATAAAATATTATGTATGTATACTTATGGGGAAATGTATATTTTGTATTTAGTCAGTTTATGATTTTTCTTCCTTTATTAAATTCTTACTGTAAAAGACTTACTTTGTTTTTTCGTTAAAACAGAAACATCAATCCTGAATGGCAACTTAATTTAAAAATGCATTTTACGATTCCTTGAGCCCTCTTTAGGATTCGCACGTTAGAAGTAAAAATACTCTAGCTCTAGCTATGTTGTTTGTTGCTCTGAGGACCTTAAAGTGAACATAACCACTCAAGTGCTTTTTGTAACTCTGATTTTTTTCAAAAAAAGTAACCTAAAAACAACGATCAAAAAAAAAAAAAAATCCATCCTTCAGGATTTGATGAATCCTTGGGAAGGATTTTCTGCCTCTCGTTGGTTGTGGAATTTTCTTCCCTGGAAAAAATTGTAGGTATGCTTGAAGACGTGCTATTCAGTTGGCGAGAGGTCCGGTGCATATATTATCGTTACACTCAAATACCACAGTCATTCACTTCCTCCCAGTGTAGAAATCCCCAGTGTGCGCTCCTCATTCACTCTGCATGAAGGTGTCCTCTCCATTCATACAGCTGTGTCCTTCTCCATTATGGTTTCTGGTTGTCAATTTCCCCTTACGACTGCAAACCACCAACTAAAAGCAGAACCTGAGTGAAAGTTCTAGATCTGTCAGACACTCTCCTATGACTTCACCTGCTCTGCCTGCCAAGCACTGCAGGTCCAGACTGTCCAGCCTCCCAGAGAAACACAGTAAATAGAGGGAACCCGCCCCACAGTGAACAGCGGTGGAGATACCAGGGGCTCCTCTGAGCGTCTACCTAGGCTATTCCATGTGCTGGTTGCACTAGGAGGAACTCACCTGGTTCAGGAATCTCATTTGAGAAAAGCCCAAAGCACCGGACACTTGGAGTTGAAAGACAGCAGCAGCTTGAGAACTTGGAAGGAGAACAGAGATGTTTAAAGTGTTTACTGGAGCAGCAGCGGGTCCTCAGGACACAGAACAACACAGATGAACTACACTGAGGCAAGTGCTTCTCCACAACATTCCTTTTCAGAGACTGAGAAGACTGAAGCGATGCTGAGAGCACAGAGACAGAGCACGAGTGCCTGGCCACCAGCTGTGTCCCCAGCACGGGTGACGTTCACAGCACAGCAGCCTGCAGAGTCCTGGAAGGCACGAGGGCCACTCCCGTCACAGCTGCAGACTTGTTTCTTCCTTAGGACCCAGCAAGTTATCACAGAGCAGGGCAAGAGGTGCCTGGGGACAATGCAATCCAGGGAAGTTCTTAAATTCCATCATGGTGTCTTTGTATCTCTGAGAGACAAAAAAGATCAAACAAGATTGAATAGAAGGGGCACAGGCAGGGATTTTAATACATTTAGCAACAGTGGGACAGAGCTTTCCTTGTAGGACATATGTTAGTAACATGCACACTGGAAGAATACAATTTCTCAAAGTAACAAAGATCTTTGTGGAAATTCATGTATTTTATGTAGGCAATCTTCAGGACATTGACGGATCAATCATCTTTCTCTTCTTTCCAGCTGGGACATACAGCACTGTGTGCTATATGTAAAGTCAGAGAGACTTTTGAAATAAATAGAGTTCCAGAAAAACATCTATTTCTGCTTTATTGACTATGCCAAAGCCTTGGACTGTGTGGATCACAATAAACTGGAAAATTCTGAAAGAGATGGGAATACCAGACCACCTGATCTGCCTCTTGAGAAATTTGTATGGAGGTCAGGAAGCAACAGTTAGAACTGGACATGGAACAACAGACTGGTTCCAAATAAGAAAAGGAGTTCATCAAGGCTGTATATTGTCACCCTGTTTATTTAACTTATATGCAGAGTACATCATGAGAAACACTGGACTGGAAGAAACACAAACTGGAATCAAGATTGCTGGGAGAAATATGAATAACCTCAGATATGCAGATGACACCACCCTTATGGCAGATAGTGAAGAGGAACTCAAAAGCCTCTTGATGAAAGTGAAAGTGGAGAGTGAAAAAGTTGGCTTAAAGCTCAACATTCAGAAAACGAAGATCATGGCATCCGGTCCCACCACTGCATGGGAAATAGATGGGGAAACAGTGGAAACAGTGTCAGACTTTATTTTTCTGGGCTCCAAAATCACTACAGATGGTGACTGCAGCCATGAAATTAAAAGACGCTTACTCCTTGGAAGGAAAGTTATGACCAACCTAGATAGCATATTGAAAAGCAGAGACATTACTTTGCCAACAAAGGTCCATCTAGTCAAGGCTATGGTTTTTCCTGTGGTCATGTATGGATGTGAGAGTTGGACTGTGAAGAAGGCTGAGTGCCGAAGAATTGATGCTTTTGAGCTGTGGTCTTGGAGAAGACTCTTGAGAGTCCCTTGGACTGCAAGGAGATCCAACCAGTCCATTCTGAAGGAGATCAGCCCTGAGATTTCTTTGGAAGGAATGATGCTAAAGCTGAAACTCCAGTACTTTGGCCGCCTCATTCAGAGTTGACTCATTGGAAAAGACCCTAATGCTGGGAGGGATTGGGGGCAGGAGGAGAAGGGGACGACAGAGGATGAGATGGCTGGATGGCATCGCTGACTCCATGGACGTGAGTCTGAGTGAACTCTGGGAGTTGGTGATGGACAGGGAGGCCTGGTGTGCTGCGATTCATGGGGTCGCAAAGAGACATGAATGAGCGACTGATCTGATCTGATTCATTTTTCACTGTGCTGTGTCTTCACTGCCGCCTGCACTTTCCTCTAGTTGTGGCAAAGGTGGGTCCTCTCTAGTTGTGGTGCACAGGCTTCTCACTGTGGTAGCTCCTCTTGTTGGGGAGCACAGGCTCCGGTGCACTTGGCTTCAGTAATGGGGGTCCTGGGGTCAAGAGCACAGGGCAATAGTTGCAGCACACGGCTCAGCTGTTCTGCAGCGTGCGCATCCTCTAGGACCGCATGTGGTCCTATTGGCAGGTGGGCTCCTCACCACTGAGCCACCATGGAAGCCCCTCAGGGAACATGTAAAGTACATTGAGAGGTTTGGAAACCTTCCTGAGGATTAGGGTCCTAAACAAGTAAAAAACATTTTGATATTACTGCTAAAAATATAATTTCATTAACAAATTATTTTCTAAATAACCTTTTCATGTCAATTTTTTTTTTTTTTTTATGTCAATTCTATAGTATTACTTAATGATGTTAAATAGGTTGAGCTAGAAATTTTTTAAAAAGATAATTATACAAGGCTTTGAGGCTTAGTTCACAATTCAAGCCAGTTTCTCCCTGCTAAGGAGAAAAATGTTCACTGCTTCTGTCCAGGAAGCACACATTCGCTTCCATCTTGGTCACACACAGGCCTCCTCAACACCCACATCTTGACCAGAAGTTGGGAAATAGAGTAGCGGTTCTTCACTGGACTCTGTCAGTAGACACCAGGATGACCCGGCTGGACTGGAGGTGAGAAACACAGGTGTCTTCCTTGAGAATGAGAACAGCAGTTTACCTGAGGAGGTCTCCTGGAAGGGGACCTTGTCAACCAAACAAAAAAAAAAAAACCCCAAAAACATGACTCCCGAGAGTTCTTTTTATTGGGATAACTTGCTGAGGACAGAGGACAGCCTCCCCTCAGCTCTGAGGAACTGCTCCACGGACGTAGAGGAGGTCAGTATGCATGCAACTGTGGTGAAGGGGTGACGTGCAGATAAGCTCACATCTTGGGAGAATGTGGCTGAGAATCAGGAGGAACAGATGTCTCTCTGAAAGATTTTAGAGCTTTTCTACCCATGAGAAGTTGTAAGATTGGGTTCATCAATTTTCTCTGGAAATTATTTAACTATCAGAAGGCCTGTTGTGTCAGTTTTCCCAGAGCACAGAGTGCCTCGTTCCTGATCTCAACCCTGAACTCCTATCAGGGCATGTTGGAGGTCAGGGACTGCAGTGGGTAGAGACTTCATTCTGCAGAACCTGATGTGGAAAGATGTTTTCATTGTCATTCTGAAGGAGAAACGTCAGAACTCATATGGCGAGAGAGTGTTACCTGCTTTTTCTTTGTTCTTAAGCTCACAAGAAAGGTCAAGAGGTTTAAATACATAGAAAGTAGAGCTTACCTCTCATAGGGTTAATAAAATCATTTTACTATATTTCATAGGAAAAAACCACTCATAAAAGCTTAGACTTTAGATTAAAGCTAGATGACTTTAATCTAATGCAAAATTTAGGAAGCAGTTAGTTGTAGATCTGTTTCTCACCCTGCCACTTCTTCACTCTATAATTGAAGAAGTACATTCAGTATTCAGCAAACATTTGTTGATTGCCGTCAAAGTGCTGGAGACTGTGTTAGGTACCAGTGGTCCAAAATAAGCAAGACATATTTCTGTCTTCAAGAAGTAATCATACACCAGAGAGTTCTAAAGCACAACACAATGTCATACACAGCACAATAGTTAAGTGAAAAGCGCAATAGTAGCAAAGAAAAAGAGCCACCGCCCTTTGTACAGAAAAGGAGGGTACATTATTTAACAAAAGATATGACTTGTGAGCAGGGTTGAAGTAAGTTTCTGAAGAAGTAGACAGACACCCTAGGGAGAGAACAAAATAAATATCCCTCAATGCTCAGAGAGAATGAAAATTTCTGGTGGGTGGGGCCTACCATGCATAGGTAGAAATCTAGGGGCTTGAGAAGGGCCCTATGAATTAGAGTAAGCAGACTCTTTTAGTCTACAGGTGATGAGAAATACTGAAAGATTTTAAGGAAAATGATATGACCAGGTGAAGGTCTGCAGCTGCTTATGTATTACAAGGCAAATCACCTCTTAAAAAGAAGATTGTACCTTAATATCTCCACTGCACCAAAACAGCAAAATAGCATTGGTTATTATGAATGAATGTACAATGTAAAATAATCAGCTTTGATTTTTATAGTGGAATTGATTGGATTACTTTCATCCAGGGCACGTAAAAACAAAGATTCTAGTGATCTTGCTATGGGCAATGTTGCAAAGGACAAAATCTCTGTATTTTTATATAAAGTTTAAAAAGCAGTTATTAAGTTTTGTAAACATCTGAAATGAAATGGTGTTATTTTTTTAATTCCCCTCTTTCCTATTGGAACTTTCTGTTTGTGTATAGAATTCTTAAATGCGGTTCATTTAAGTACTTGTGACAACCACAAGTACTGTCACAAACCAGAGTGCCCTATCTCTATATATGTCCTTTATCAGCTCAGATAGTTCTTATTCAATCTTCAGGGATGAAGGAGAAATGAAAAAAAGTCTCAGGACAAGCCAAGGAGATTCACTTACTATTTATAGAATAACCTTACGTTGGAGAGAATCAGCTTTTCAAAGAGAGGGAACTAAAGCTTTCAGTATATGTTTAATAGGAATGACATCATTGTGAAATATAAAGAAACAACTGCAAAATGAAAGGAATCATTTGTAATTCTAAAAGAAGAATGTAAAGAATAAATATAAAATTATCAATGAGCTAAAAAAAAAAAAAAAAGCTTAGACTTCTGGGAGGCTTGTGTGATCAGACTTCCCAACCAGGGATTGAAATCAGGTCACAGCAGTGAAAGTGCTGGATCCTAACCACTAGATAATGAGCAAACTCCTGCTTTTCTTTTAGCTGGCAGAACAATCTACTCCCTTCCAACTACTTAATAGTGATTTTGACTATTTATAATTAGATCGCAATTTTTCGGACTTCAGACCACACACTGTGGCCCTACAAAACAATAGGTCGTGACCCTTTGGCATCTGAAATGGATTAAGGGATCTTTGTCAACTCATTCTCCTCCTATCAATAATTTCATTGGATCCTTAATGTCATGTTCATTTGAACCCTTCCTTTTTTTTTTTTTAATTGGATCATTCAGACAAATCAAAGCCCCCAAGGTTTGCTCTTGAATCTTTGCTATGATTGGAATAGTTCATTTGTCTAGATTTATATTTTTCTCCAGGAGTATAAGTAAGTGGGACCCTAAGAGTTAATGAGAGGATTCAGTTAAAATTATAAAGAGCTTGAAAACGACTAGTCCATTTAGTTCAGTTCAGTTCAGTCGCTCAGTCGTTTCCAACTCTTTGCGACCCCATGAATTGCAGCAGGCCAGGCCTCCCTGTCCATCACCAACTCCCGGAGTTCACCCAAACCCACATCCATCTAGGTGATGCCATCCAGCCATCTCATCCTCTATCGTCCCCTTCTCTTTCTGCCCCCAATCCCTCCCAGCATCAGAGC
>NW_027219442.1:0-6386 GCF_027580195.1 Bos mutus
CTCATCACCTCCCGGCGAAAACAGCCAGCAATCCCGGGTGGGTACTTTCATTCAGTATATGTCAGTGGAGCCAAAGCTGGGGTTTGTCCTATTATCTCAACAGGTGTAAGATATAGCCTGTGGATCGGTATCGGGAGAACTAGGAGGTCTGGATGTTTGCCTCCATGTAATGGCAGCGGGGAGGACTCCCAGGTGGCGCTATTATTAAAGAACCTGCCTGCCATTGCAAGAGACATAAGAGATGCAGGTTCAATCCTGGAGTTAGGAAGATCCCCTGGAGGAGGCATGACAACCCACTTTAGTATTCTTGCCTGGAGAGATCCACATAGATAGAGGGCTTGATGGGCTACAGGTCCTTAGGGTTGCTAGAGTCTGACATGACTGAAGTTTCTTAGCATGCATGGCGCGGCAGAAACCCAGGTGACATGTCCTTTTCTTTTCTCACTGAACGCTGGGTCAAGCTTCTACTCCCACCCAGAGGTGGCATAGGGCATCCTTCATTCTCTCAGAGAGAAAGGGAGGAGGGGACCTTGGAAGAAGAACTCAAGAAAGGGACTCTTAAATGCTACACAAGTGCTTGGCAGTCACCTCATAAACAAATGTGAACTGACCTAATGTCGCCCAAACTATAAAATCTGAACTGCAGTGTGACAGCCTATACTGTCTTCCAAAGCAGGACAGAGTGGCACTCCAGAGCTCTGAAAACTGCATTGTCACTTAGGAATCATGGCACACAAATTGATATCAGGACCAATGTAGTCAGCCTAACTGAGATGAATGTCTGCAAAAATGGAAGATTAAATAGGATCTAGAGTATCTCAATATATAAAAAGTCCAGGGGAAGAATAAAAAAGTATAGAAAAATCATAAGGTATGTGAGGACCAAGAAAATTACTAGTAGGACACAGACAATCATGAGGTGGCTATCCTTGATAAACCATAATAGATGCTATCCTTGGAATGTCTCATATTTTGGAAGATTAAATTATGAGAATATTGGGCAACCACATCACAAATTTTTTCAACTAAAAAATTAGAAAAAATCTTGAAACAAAAAATATATGGAAAATGCCAGCAAAGAGATAGAAGGCACAAAACCAAATGAAAACCGTAGAGTTGAAAATGGAATAATTGAAAGAAAAAGCTCTTAGGTGAGCTCAATAGTATATTGGGTTGTCAGATGACAAGTGGTGAATCTAGTTTGGATCAATAGAATTTAATGTATCCTAAAAGATAGAAGAAAATAAGGTGGAGAAAAAAAAAAAATGAAACAAGCCTCAGAGACCTGTGAAAATACAGCAAATAATGTAATGTTTATGTCCTTGAAGTCACTCTTAACAGAAGATCCAAGTATGAGGGGCTGAGAAATAATTTAGAACTATTAGCTGAAAATATCTCAGAAACATGGAGAAAGGCATAAAACTACAGATTTTAATCTAAGCAGAACTCCAAACAGTTCTGCCCTTTCCCCACAGAAAACTATGCCAAGTTTTATAATTGACCTTCATGAAAGCTCAAGACCCAAAAAAAAAATTTACCACAAATAAAGAGAAAAAGAACTAAAGGAACTAAAGAGCCATTGATGAAGGTGAAAGAATGAAAGCTGGCAAATTGACATTCAAAAAACTAAAGATCACTGCGATCCATGCCCATCACTTCATGGCAAACAGAAAGGACAAGTAAAGCAGTGGCAGATTTTGTTTCCTTGGGCTCCAAAATCACTGCTAGCCAGTGACTGCAGACATGAAATTAAAAAACGCTTGCTCCTTGGAAAGAAAAAAAGTTGTAGCCAAACCTAGACAGCATATTAAAAATCAGAGGCATCATTTGCTGACAAGGGCCTGTACTCAAGCTATGGATTTTTCCAGTAATCATATGGATGGATATGACAGTTGGACCGTAAAGAAGGATGAGCACCAAAGAATTGATGCTTTAGGGTGTGGAGCTAGAAGACTCTTGAGAGTCCTTTGGATTGCAAAGAGATTCAACTAGTCAATCTTAGGGAAATCAGCCTGAATATTCACTGGAAGGACCAGCGCTGAAGCTATAGGATCCAATACTTTAGCCATAATAGGAAGAGCCAACTCATTGGAAAAAGACCTGATGCTGGGGGAAAGATTGAGAGCCAAAAAGAAGAGGGCAGCAGATGGCGAGATGGTTGGAATACCATCCCCACTGAGCTCAATGGACATGAATTAAGCAAACTACAGGAGATCGTGAAGACAAAGGAAGCCCTGGCATGCTGCAGTCCATGGTTATGAAGTCAGACATAGCTTAAGGCTGAACAACAGCAACAACAACAAAATAGAAAACAATGGAAATTTTTTAAAATGGATAAAAAGTAATAGATATGAAAATGCATTATGTCAAATTTTCTGGAATGCACATAAAAAGGTGCTGAGAGGGAATTTGCAATGCTGCTGCTGCTGCTAAGTCCCCTTCAGTCGTGTCCCAGCTCTGCAGGCCATAGGCAGCAGCCCACCATGCTTACAAAAACCTTCCTGGTGGCTCAGTGGTAAAGAATCTTCCTGCCAATGTAGAAGACTCGATTCGATCCTGGTCAGGAAGACTGACTGGAGAAAGAATGGCAAACCACTCCAGTATTCTTGCCTAGGAAATCCATGGACAGAGAGAGCCTGGTGGGCACCCAGTCCATGGGTTGCAAAAGAGTTGGACACAACTTGGTGGCTAAACAACTACAACAATGTACAAAATGTCTAAGAAAACAATAATCTGAGATTCTTTCTCAAGAGAAGCTAAAGAAAAATCTAAATAAACTCTGTGATTGGAATGAAAGTAATATGTGAAACCCAACCAAATCAATGACTTTTTAAAACAAATATAGTAGAAAGAAAAACTAAAGCATTGAGAGAAATAAAATCCTGATTAAATAGAGAATACCATCTTTATCAGTAATCAAAACACTTTAAATCAGATATACCCAATACAAAATAAAAAAGTTTAAAAATTTATAAAATAAGTGCAATAATTTTGTCTTTTAAAAATTTTAGTGAGCTTATTTCATCCAAAGGAAGTGATTGATTATAATAAAGTTGGAAACAGAGTATAATTTCTAGAAGTTAGTGATGTTGATTCTCAAATTCACAAAAAAGGAATTATTTGTCAAGAAATGAAACTGGAATTTTATTGAGGATAAAATTAGAGATTATGGGAAAAGTATACCAAAATATTTCTCAAAAGTTCATTATTGGAGGAAAAACTGAACAAACAGAATAATGATGGGAGTTCCAGAAAAGCCCATTTTATTTGGAAATTAGAGTTCACTAAGTTTCCATTTTTAAGTACTTAAAATTATGATCTAAAAAGAATAGAAAGTATATTACAATTATTTTAACTTTAATTTCTGTATTCAGAAAAAATATCTTTTAAATACATTTTAGATTAAAATTTAAATTTAATTTAAATTAAAATCTCTAAATTCCATTAACACATATGAAAAGCATGTATACTTTTCAATATTTTCTGCTAATATATATATTTCCACCATCAGATTGATAAACAAACAGACAAATACAATAAAGGGTAGTCTGAAATGCTTTTCCATATAAAATGAACCTTTGGATACAGAATGGCCAAAACAAAAGGATGTGCTTACCTATACTGGAGAGGTTCAAACAGTAAAGAATCCACAGGCCATGCGGGAGACCTGGGTTCAATCCCTGGTTTGGGAAGATACCTGGAGGGCATGCAGCCCACTCCAGTATTCTTGCAGGAGAGTCCCAATGACAGAGGAGCTTGAGTGGGTTTGGTGGGTTGCAAAAAGAGTTGGACATGACTGAGTGACAAGCACAAACAAAAAGATGCTATATACTTACCTAAATGATGGGAGGCTGAACTTAGTAGCAGAAGCTTTGAGAGTCAGTAATCTGAAATGGAACAATTATTTGCTTAACTCTTAATGGCTAGTGTAGTTGTACACAGAGACTTAAAAAAGAGAAGAATCCTAATGAATAGAGGTGAAGTAGTTTTGATTGTTTTCTAATATCTGAATGAATAATGTCATCTCTCTGAGTGGTATATTATTCCAAGCAAATGTAACAGAGACTTATTATGAAATAAAATCTATGCCGTTTCTTTTTGGAGTCTATTTGATTCTTTAAATCTTTCCAGATAATTCATCACAGGTCTAGGAGGATAATGCAGCACTTTGGGATACAGATACAGCCTAGGAGCCCAGCACTGGAGGCCAAGATGGAGTCTCGGCTGCCATGACCTTGCCCTTGGTGCTGTGGCGCCAGGCCGGGGAAAAGGTGACAGATGCTGAAAACACCATAAATGCAGAAAGGTGGGGAACTTGGCTGCACTGAGGCATCAGGCAGGTTTCTGCCCAGGAAAGCCAGGAGAAGGTCCCCCAGGGCTAAGGAGCCCAGGTAGCCCAGGACATGGTAGAAGGCAGCTGAGCCCTTGTTGCACACAAGATAGAGAAGCTCTTTGGGCTCAGAGTGACGTCTATCTCAGGAAAGGAGGCTGCCAGACACCACAGATGATCACCTGGATCAAAAGGGCACGTGGGAAAGACATGGTTCGTGGCTCCTGTGATAATCATCTCATGGATTTCTTCTGGTTTCCTGGCCTTGAATACCAGGATGCAGCCAGGGTTTTTAGCTAAAACAGTGGCCACAGCCACAGTGAACCTGTCAAATGTGATCTGTTGGAGGATGCAGGTGGCTGTGTGGGGATGATGAAGAGTGGGGCGGAGGAAGTACAGGAGGAGGAGATGAAGCAGGACATGGCTGAGGCGGTTGTGGCCCCTTGTAAGAGTGTTTGGTGCTTCAAAAGACCCCAGAAAACTACAGCCGTGAGAACACAGGCACAGGCTATTGCAGAAGATGATGACATCCCCAGAGGAACCCTCGAGCATGGGAAGGGTCACAGCCCTGGGAGGCAGTGATTTCTTTCCTGTTTGGATACTCTCGGTCCTGGGCATAGGGCACACTGCTCTGCATCTAGAGAAACAGACTCACCATTCATTATCAATTTTTATTTGTAAAACAACACTTAAATATGTAGAGTAAAAATATACCATCTTGTGCAGTAATGCATATTAGAATCTTCTCTATATTGAAATATTCAGACATATTAAATTAGAAAGTGTTGCTGAGAAAGTTAAAATGGAACTTTTGTGCCTTCTTGATGAGATGTAAATAGATTGCAGCTGCTGTGAGAAACAGTCTGAGTTCTTAAAATTTAACACAGAATTACCTGTTAGAGTGAGCAATTCCCATCTAGATATACTCCCTAAAGTTGAAGGCAGTAGATTGGATAATATCTTACCAGCATTACTTACAATAGCCAAAAGTGGAAACAACCTGATGCCCATTAAGGGAAATGATTAAACAAAATAGAGTACATACACACAGTAAAGAATGTCCTGCCTTAAAGGAAATGAATTTATCTGCCATATGCTGCAATACTTGAACCTTGAAAGTCTTATCCTTTTTGAAGAAGAGCCACCTTATAAGGAGGAATGCTTTTATTTATGAAGTGCTTAGAAGGTCAGATTCAGACACAGAAGTAGAATGATGTTTATGAGGGTGAAATTAACTGTTTCATGGTAACTAGTGAAGTTAGAGTTACAAGTTCTGTGGAAGAACAGTGGAAAAGAGTGGGTACAGCATTTATTAATGTCCTTGAATTGTACTCAAAAATAATTAAAATGATAAATTTTAATGCCAGTATATGTTGAGTGCAATAAAAATGAAGGCGTCAAGAAATGCATAAATACATGATTGAAACTATTTATTGACTCCTTTCCCAGAGTGTAGTATTCTTTCATGGAAATAGGTAGGAGGTGGGTTACTGTAGACCATTATGAAATATTTAACCTGTGTGGTTGGAAACCTTAATCTCTCTTGACACAGCATACAAGTGGAAGCAGCAAAACAGGATTTGTCCTTCCTGTAGAGTTTTCTAAGATCCTGGAATGTGCTCCTGGCTACACATATATCGGTATCTGGAAGAAGAAAGTCTTTAGTCAATTTGGCTATGGTTAGCTGCTGTCAGAGGATGTCTCTATTTCTCTCAGAGCAGGATGTTTCCTCTTCTGTGACATCACTAGGTCCCCTCCCAATCTAGCCATATCACCTTCTCCAGAAATCTAAGCTAAGCATGAGATACTAAGAGATGTTTCCACATTCTTTCTTCTGAAATATTTATAGAGACCACCCAAATTTTACCAAAAAGTATTTCAAGGTTTTGTTTCATATATTCCTGGCAACACAGCTTGACTTTCTCTTGTTAAACCACCTGAGTCAAACATCTTCTCAGTGCAACTATCCCATGTGATCATAACACTGAAGTTTTATGTGCAGAAAACTATTTTCTATGCTCTCCCTATTGTACATAGAGGATGTAGGTTTTTTAGG
>NW_027219443.1:0-5171 GCF_027580195.1 Bos mutus
TGCTGATCGTGACTGATCGCATTACTGATCACGCACTGATCATGCAGTGATAACTGGCTATCACACTGATCACGTGACTGGTCATGCACTCTTCGTGCCTGATCATGCACTGATCACGTGGCCATCATGCACTGATCACTTGGCTGACCATACACTGATCACATGACTGATCATGCTCTGATGAGTGCCTGATCATACACTGATCACGTGGCTGATCATGCACTGATCACGGCTGATCATACACTGATACGTGACTGTGCATGCACTGATCACGTGGCTGATCTTGCACTGATCATATGGCTGATCATGCAATCATACACTGAGTACGTGACTGTGCATGCACTGATTACTTGGCTGATCTTGTACTGTTCATATGGCTGATCATGCACTGATCACGTACCTGATCATGAACTAATCACGAAGCTGATCATACACTGATCACGTGACTGTGCATGCACTGCTCACGTGGCTGATCATGCACTGATCACGTGGCTGATCATGCACTGATCACGTTCCTGATCATACACTGATCACGAGACTGCAAATACACTGATCACGTGGCTGATCATGCAATGATCACCTGGCTGATCATGCACTGATCACGTGGCTGATCATGCACTGATCACCTGGCTGAACATGCAATGTTCACGTGGCAGATCATGCACTGATCACGTGGCTGATCATGCACTAATCACGTTTTGTATCATGCACTAATCACGTGGCTGATCATGCACTGATCACGTGGCTGATCATTCACTAATCACGTGGCTAATCATACATTGATCACGTAATTAATCATGCACTGATCACTTGGGAGACTTGCACTGATCACGTGGCTGATCATGCACTGATCGCGTGCAGATCATGCACTGTTCACGAAGCTGATCATACACTGATCACGTGCCTGTGCATGCACTGATCACATGGCTGATCCTGCACTGATCACGTGGCTGATCATGCGCTGATCACGCTAATCACACGATCACGCTGTTTACCGTGGCTAATCATGCTACTGATCACGATTTGCTGATCATGCACTGATCACTCCTGACTATCATGCACTGATTCACGTGGCTGATCATGCACTGATCACGTGGCTGATCATGCACTGATCACGTGGCTGATCATGCACTGATTACGCGTGGCTGATCATGCACTGATCACTTCACGGCTGATCACACACTGATCACGTGACTAATCATGCACTGATCACATGGCTGATCCTGCACTGATCACGTGGCTGATCTGACTGATCTGCACTGATCACGAGCTATCATGACTGATCACGTGTCGGATTATCACGCTGATCACGCGTGACTGATCATGCACTGATCACGTGGCTGATCATGCACTGATCACGTGACTGATCATGCACTGATCACGTGGCTGATCATGCACTGATCACGTGGCTGATCATGCACTGATCACGTGACTGATCATGCACTGATCACGTGTGCTGATCATGCACTGATCACGTGGCTGATCATGCACACTGATCACGTGACTGATCATGCACTGATCACGTGATCTGATCATGCACTGATCATCGTGGCTGATCATGCACTGATCATCGTGCTGATCATGCACTGATCACGTGACTGATCATGCACTGATCACGTGGCTGATCATGCACTGATCACGTGCTGCTGATCATGATCACTGATCACGTGGCTGATCATGCACTGATCACGTGGCTGATCATGCACTGATCACGTGACTGATCATGCACTGATCGTGGCTGATCATGCACTGATCACGTGGCTGATCATGCACTGATCACGTGACTGATGCACTGATCACGTGGCTGATCACGTGGCTGATCATGCACTGATCACGTGGCTGATCATGCACTGATCACGTGGCTGATCATGCACTGATCACGTGGCTGATCATGCACTGATCGCGTGGCTGATCATGCACTGATCGTGGCTGATCATGCACTGATCACGTGGCTGATCATGCACTGATCACGTGGCTGATCATGCACTGATCACGTGGCTGATCATGCACTGATCACGTGGCTGATCATACACTGATCACGTGACTGATCATGCACTGATCGTGGCTGATCATGCACTGATCACGTGGCTGATCATGCACTGATCATCGTGGCTGATCATGCACTGATCACGTGTGCTGATCATGCACTGATCACGTGGCTGATCATGCACTGACGTGGCTGATCACGTGACTGATCATGCACTGATCATGCACTGTGGCTGATGATCATGCACTGATCACGTGATGCTGATCATGCACTGATCACGTGACTGATCATGCACTGATCACGTGGCTGATCATGCACTGATCACGTGGCTGATCATGCACTGATCACGTGGCTGATCATGCACTGATCACGTGACTGATCATGCACTGATCACGTGGCTGATCATGCACTGATGATCACGTGGCTGATCATGCACTGATCACGTGCCTGATCATGCACTGATCACGTGGCTGATCATGCACTGATCACGTGGCTGATCATGCACTGATCACGTGACTGATCATGCACTGATCACGTGGCTGATCATGCACTGATCACGTGGCTGATCATGCACTGATCACGTGGCTGATCATGCACTGATCACGTGGCTGATCATGCACTGATCACGTGGCTGATCATGCACTGATCATGTGGCTGATCATGCACTGATCACGTGGCTGATCATGCACTGATGATCGTGGCTGATCATGCACTGATCACGTGGCTGATCATGCACTGATCACGTGGCTGATCATGCACTGATCACGTGGCTGATCATACACTGATCACGTGACTGATCATGCATGCACTGATCGTGGCTGATCATGCACTGATCACGTGGCTGATCATGATCACTGATCACGTGGCTGATCATGCACTGATCACGTGCCTGATCATGCACTGATCACGTGCTCTGATCATGATCGTGGCTGATCATGCACTGATCACGTGACTGATCATGACTGATCGCACACTGATCGCGTGGCTGATCATGCACTGATCGCGTGACTGATCATGCACTGATCGTGATCACGTGGCTGATGATCACTGATCACTGGCTGATCACGTGGCTGATCATGGCTGATGCACACTGATCACGTGGCTGATCATGCACTGATCACACTGACTGATCATGCACTGATCACGTGGCTGATCATGCACTGATCACGTGGCTGATCATGCACTGATCACGTGGCTGATCATGCACTGATCACGTTGCTGATCATGCACTGATCACGTGGCTGATCATGCACTGATCACGTGGCTGATCATGCACTGATCAGTGGCTGATCATGCACTGATCACGTGGCTGATCATGCACTGATCACGTGGCTGATCATGCACTGATCGCTGTGCTCTCATCATGCACTGATCACGTGGCTGATCATGCACTGATCACGTGGCTGATCATGCACTGATCACACTGATCTGATGCACTGATCACGTGAATGATCATGATCACTGATCACGTGGCTGATCATGCACTGATCACGTGGCTGATCATGCACTGATCACGTGGCTGATCATGCACTGATCACGTGGCTGATCATGCACTGATCACGTGGCTGATCATGCACTGATCACGTGCTGATCATGCACACTGATCACGTGACTGATCATGCACTGATCACGTGGCTGATCATGCACTGATCACGTGGCTGATCATGCACTGATCACGTGGCTGATCATGCACTGATCGCGTGGCTGATCATGCACTGATCACGTGGCTGATCATGCACTGATCACGTGGCTGATCATGCACTGATCACTGATGGCTGATCATGCACTGATCACGTGACTGATCATGCACTGATCACGTGACTCATCATGCACTGATCACGTGGCTGATCATGCACTGATCGTGACTGATCATGCACTGATCACGTGACTGATCATGCACTGATCACGTGGCTGATCATGCACTGATCACGTGGCTGATCATGCACTGATCACGTGGCTGATCATACACTGATCACGTGACTGATCATGCACTGATCACGTGGCTGATCATGCACTGATCACGTGGCTGATCATGCACTGATCACCTGACTGATCATGCACTGATCACGTGGCTGATCATGCACTGATCACGTGGCTGATCATGCACTGATCGTGGCTGATCACTGATGATCACGCACTGATCATGCACTGATCACGTGACTGATCATGCACTGATCACGTGGCTGATCATGCACTGATCACGTAACTGATCATGAGCTGATCACGTGGCTGATCATGCACTGATCACGTGGCTGATCATGCACTGATCATGTGACTGATCATGCACTGATCACGTGGCTGATCATGCACTTTCACGTGGCTGATCATGCACTGATCACGTGGCTGATCATGCACTGATCACGTGACTGATCATGCTGATCACGTGGCTGATCATACACTGATCATGTGGCTGATCATGCACTGATCACGTGGCTGATCATGCACTGATCACGTGCTGATCATGCACTGATCACGTGGCTGATCATGCACTGATCGTGGCTGATCATGCACTGATCACGTGACTGATCATGCACTGATCACGTGGCTGATCATGCACTGATCACGTGGCTGATCATGCACTGATCACGTGGCTGATCATGCACTGATCACGTGGCTGATCATGCACTGATCACGTGACTGATCATGCACTGATCACGTGGCTGATCATGCACTGATCACGTGGCTGATCATGCACTGATCACGTGGCTGATCATGCACTGATCACGTGGCTGATCATGCACTGATCACGTGGCTGATCATGCACTGATCACGTGGCTGATCATGCACTGATCACGTGCCTGATCATGCACTGATCACGTGGCTGATCATGCACTGATCACGTGGCTGATCATGCACTGATCACGTGACTGATCATGCACTGATCACGTGGCTGATCATGCACTGATCACGTGGCTGATCAGCACTGATCACGTGGCTGATCATGCACTGATCACGTGGCTGATCATGCACTGATCACGTGGCTGATCATGCACTGATCACGTGGCTGATCATGCACTGATCACGTTGCTGATCATGCACTGATCACGTGGCTGATCATGCACTGATCACGTGGCTGATCATGCACTGATCACGTGGCTGATCATGCACTGATCACGTGGCTGATCATGCACTGATCACGTGGCTGATCATGCACTGATCATACTCTGATCCTGTGACTGATCAT
>NW_027219444.1:0-6387 GCF_027580195.1 Bos mutus
GAAGCAGGCTGCTTCCTCTGAGCTCTGTGTGCTTCTCCATTCAGCCCATCCTCTGGGTGGGGAAGAGAATGCGCCTTCATAGTGTTTTGAGCCAGAACTTCAGTATTCCAGAGCTTAGCTCCTTTTGCTTCTCTCCTGTTTCTTCTGGAACAGCCCTGACCTGGGGACACCCTCGCTGCCATTTACTGGGGCAGGGTGGTGCATGACATACTAAGAAAGAAGCCATGCCACCTTCACCCTCTCTTCTGGGTTCTCTGAGTAAAGGTCAATGCATGGCGACAGCATTCAGGTGATTTGCTCATGGTGATGGTGAGGTGGAACCTGGGTGAGAATGATGGGGACTTTCTGAGGTTTTTTGATACTCAGCTCCTTCAAAGGCAGAGCGAGGCCGAATTCCTGCTGTAGACAAGAAAACAGACTTTTCTGAAAGAATTTTTTTCTGCAGCATGATGGGTAGCTGTAGAATCACCAAAGATAGACTAGAGAACCCATTATGGTGGGCAGGAAGGCTGGGAGGTAGACCCACAGGCAGAACCCAGAGGATAGGCCTGCCTGATGTGCGTCAGGTCACCACGACCCCTTGAGTGCTAGCTGCCACGCCCCTAGCGTCAGGGAGAAGCATCTCAATGGTCCCGGCCTCTGTGACCCTCAGTCAGTGTCCACGTCCTAGGCAGAGCTCAGGATGGTGGCCAGCTGTCTCTGGCAGGATCTGGGAGAGGAATGTGGCCCCCACTGGGCTTCCGCATGAATCCTGCCTCCCTGCGCCATCTAGGATCTGCTCAGGCTTTGGATGCTAAGCAGCCAAAAACAACAAATGCCATACATCTCTTTTATTTACAATTGTGCATTTGCCAAGACTGATTTAATCACACCTGCTTCATCTGAGCAGTCCTGATACCTGGGTGCTGCTTGTTTACACGCTTCGGAGTATTGCCAAGTCACTGGTTAAGTCATACAAACAGACCAAATTGGCACTGATAGTTCTTATACCGGTCTTCTCCACGATGGCTAATGTGGTGGTTAACATTTATTGAATCATGTCCCAGGCATAGACTAGAAGTGCTTTTATGTTGATGATCTATTGGGTCTTAGTCGCTGCCATTCTTTGGGAGAAACTGAGCCAGATGGTCCCACATTCACATGGGTTTTAAATGGGAATAAGACTTAAATTCAGGCAGCCTCTCTCCAGAGCAGCTGGAAAGGGCTCTGCTCCATAATCAGTGGAGACGAGCGTTAAACTAGTAAGCCACAGCACTGTGTACATGATTACCAGTGAGAGCGGGAAGAGGAAGAGCAGGGTGGGAGGAAAAATAACAGAGCCAGATTAGTCCATAGGGCAGCGGGGGTCTCCGGGAAGCGTCTCTGCAAAGTGTAATTTTAAGCTGTGACACCAGTGACAAGGATTAGCCAGGCAAAGCAAGGAAAGTAGCAGCAGCCAATGACCAAAGGTACAGGCAGGAGAACAGGAATGTGTGAGGAATGAAAAAGGCTAGTACAGCTGGAAGGAAAAAAAGGGGTCCTCGGGCAGGAGAGGCCAAGACATTTGGGCAGGTCTCATGCTTTCTCAGCTCAGAACTCCTCCTCCTCCTCGCCTCACTCCCTCCTCAGTCCTTGCCCTGCAAACCCTCAGTGCTAACCTCAGCTGTCAGAATCCCACCGCTTCTCCCCACCTCACAGCAGCCACCTGGGCTCATCACTGCAATATCCCTTGGGTCCCTGTCTCTGCTTCTGCCACGTTCCTGTATCAGTGCTGCCAGCCTTCAACATAATCACACCCACCTCAACTTCTCATCACAGGTGAAAAAGCCCAGTCTCACAAGGGTGTGTTCTCAGGCTCTGGCCTCTGTGCTGCCCTCCCTCCCTGGGCTGCAGGGCCAGCCATAAGTCAATCTTCAGCACACCAGGCAGCGCCTGCCTTCAGGCCTTTTGCACTGGCTGTTCCCTCAGCCCGACCCAGAATGATGCTCTGCACCACATATCCATGGGTCCCTTGTCATTTGCAGGTTTGCCAGAGATGTTCTCATGGTGGACCGGAGGGCAGAACAGAAACACACAGCCCTGCCCTCAAGTCATGTCTATCCACAGCCTACTGCCCGAGTCACAGGACTGAGCTCAAAGTCAGAGGAGGGCATAGGGACTGGAACATGCCAGAAGACAGGGAGGAGTGGAGGACTGGGGCCACTCACCTGATCCCTTCACCTGACACCCTCCCACCGCCCTCCCCACACACAGGGACCTCCTTTGATCATCATTTGTTTCATTCAACAGATGTTATTGAGCTTAGAGATAGGCAAGCCTTGTTCTGGGCACTGGGGCACACAGCGGCATAGTCAGGTCCCTATCCTTTGAAGACTTACAGTGTCTATTGACAGCCTCAGTGGCAGGCTTGGGCAGTGGGAGGTGCATTGTGAGCCTGGGAGGCACAGTAGAAACCAGAGGCAGGGGCCCTATCTGGGGCCGGGCAGCAGGAAAGTCCTTGTGAAACTGTACCTCAGGTGGAATTTGAACCACGTGTTGGGACTCGGGCCCTGACAAAACCCTACTTGGGACTCCTAACCCACGGCCAGATTCCATTGTAGAGACAGGGACTTGAACCCACGCTCTTTTAATTAGAATCCTCACCCAACTTACTGAGGCTCAGGTTCTTTGTGTCTCAAGCACAGAAGGAATTCCAGCAGAGGCAAAAAGTGATAAGCAAGAAATAGGTTATTAATATAGGACACTTGTAAGAGATGCAAGTGGGCAGGTGAGAGAACTCTGCCCCAGCGAGTTGAATAGGCTACAATTTATAAAGGAAAAAAAGGGAAGGGAAAAACTGCCTTCTTCAGGTAGACATAGATGCAGACGTAAGGCATACAAAATTAGCTCTCCTTCATGTTGGGCAGGAAAGTGTCTGACCTATGAGATCAAACTAGGATTATTAGTAGAAGAAGTGATTTCTTCCATCTAGTGGCCTGGGGCACATATCTTGTATTTTGTTTATGGTTTTATAATTAAGCAAGCTTGCTTCATTGAATAATGTTCAATAGCTTTCTGGAGCTATATCGTTGACTTACAGTGACCTCCCAAAGTTTCCTAGGTTTCCTTTTTCATATCTATAATTTCTGGGACTTCTACAGCTACTTGACAACTATCCTATTCTATCCTTATCTGATAGAATGCTGAAGAAATGTTGAGGCGAACCTAGCGGGAGGAAGTAAGAGCCACACAGGAGCATGGAAGGAAACTTGGGCAGGGCAGCTGCAGGTCTTGGGCTCTGGGGCAGGAGTTCTGGGTGAGCCTGAGGCAGTGAAGAAGAGCCCAAGGCCCTGGAACTGGGGAAGCAGGTGAGCTAGTGATGACTGGGCATCATGGGGCTCTGTGGTTTCTTGTGTGGGCTCATGGATTTTACTCCAGGTGTGAAGGGGAGCTATCAGAATTTGGCAAAGCAGAGGCAGATTGTACTTTCAAAGGCCACCCCCCTGCAAGAGGCAGGAAAGCCCCAGGGAGAGGCTGATTTAGCTGTCCAGGAGAGAGTTAGTAGTGAGGGACAGTGGCAGGGTCAGCATACACCTTGGAGGTGGCAGTCCCAATAAGTTGCTGATACACTGGAGGAAAGGGGCCGTCAAGGGAGGGCCATGCTTTTTCTCTGAACAGGGGTTGAGTGAGCTCTTATTTGTAGATGGAAGTTCCAATTGAGGACTCAACTGTAGATGTCCTCTGGGAGAGCCCGGTCTTTGAAACTGAGACAGAGCAACTGAGGAGGTATGGTGTGTTGGGTGGTAGAACCGATTTTGTAAGGAAACGAGGTCATTAGTCCCCTAACTAATTCATTCATTTGGTAAAAACTTACTAAGCACCAAGGCCTAAGCCAGGCCTTTTTCAAGATGCTGGGGAAACAACAGAAAAAGAGACAGTATCACCACTCTGATTTTGGTACCTTGCTTTCCAGTGGAGACAGGCTACATGAACACATGTAAAGGAATAAGATTGTTTCAGATAAGATTGTTACAGGGGAAACACAGGATGAGTGGTAGGGTGACTGGGAAGTCACACACCTGGGCAGAATCATCACCTGGGTCATCACCCAGGCAACCCAGGGACCAAACTCAATCCCCAGGAAGACCTCAGCCCTGCTTGGCGCTTCTCTTTGTCCCCCAAAGAGGCTGCTGTGTCATGAGAAGGGAGAGAGAAAGGGATAATGGGCATGAGTGATCTTCTGAGGTCATTGGGAGGGACTTTGTCCCAGAGGAACCCCATGTGGAAGGTCCTGGTCTCAAGATTCGGGCATTAGAAATTCTGACAAACAGGTTGGAATGAAGAGTCAAGGAGGCAGAGCCTGTGATGAATGCACGACCACGTCTCTGCAGAGCAAACTATCAGCCTGCTGCAAATTTTTCTCTGAGAGCATGGAAAGAGGGCTGCTCCACTCTGTACTGGTTTGAGAGTTTCTGCTATGCAAAGAATTTTCTTTGTGCTTCCTGGAGCTTTATCCTGCAAGTATGGGAGTGAAGTATGGGTTTTCTGAGGCTCCTAAACCACAACTCCCCCTCTCAGCCATGCCATGCAGAGATGGGAGACTTCAAGGTGATCTGTCTGTGACTTTTGGGGACAACAAGAAGTTCACACAAGGAGTGATAGATAAACCAGACTTTAAAAAGCGAACTCGAACAATCGTGTGCAAGCTTTGTAGGAGCTTAACTTGCAGCAAGTTAAAAACTAATACCGAGTTGTTGCAGGAGCATATGGGTGAGGCGGTAAGATTTGAGACAGAAATTTATACAGGAAGGCATGGATATGGGGTGGAGAGGATTGGGAAGGTTAGGATTGCTAAGTAGCCCAGGTGAACTATAGACTGTTACTGAATTATGAACCACAGAAGGAGAAAACAGATTTGGGGAAGTGCAGACTGCGGAAAAAAGGGTCAGGATTCTGTTTGGGAGAAGTCTGGACACTTCTGAGATATGGATCTGAAGTTTAGCAAGCGATGAACCATAAATGCTGTCTAAGGTTACCAGGGCCTGGAAGAGTGTTTGTGGCAGAGACAAGCCAGGTGATAACTCTGTCTCTTTTCTTTGTTTTTTGGGCCCACTGAGGCTTTAACTGCAGCCTCCTTACAGTTGAGGGCCATTTGCACATTGGCACTGTTCTGGCCTATGATACCATTTCTGGGCAACACCTGTTTCGGTTGTGATCCTCCACCATAGAAGGTTGTAACCTTTTTTCTAAGAGGTCAGATAGTAACTTTGGCCAGGCCTTGTGGCTCTACACAGCCTCCTCTACAATTAACTCTGCCACTTGTAGTGTGAAAACAGCTGTGGCAATATGTCAACAATGGGTCTGACTGTGATGCAATAAAACTATCTAAGACCAGGCGACCCTGCTCTGCTCTCTTCTGTTTGCTGCCTGGGTTCTGGTGTCCAGGTCTCCCTCAGAAGCTGTGTGTAGGCTGCTTTGTACTACTCTGTCTAAGTCACTGAATATTACAAGAACAGAGGTCCCTGGTCCTTGCTCCCTATTACCTTTATACAAGTGAAAAGTAAGCTTACAATGTGTTTGTAAAATGAATTTGGGGAGGGTTACCTCTTGAATGAGTTAATGTTTTAAGATAATTGTTATTGCTGTTGTTCAGTCACAGTAGTGTGTCTGACTCTATGCGACCCCGTGAACTTCCCCCAGCATGCCAGGCCTCCTTATCTCCTCACCCATCTCCAAGTTTGCCCAAGTTCATGTTCATTGCATGGTGATGCCCATCCAGCCATCTCATCCTCTGGCCGCCCTCTTCTCCTTCTCCTCAATCTTTCCTAAGCATCAGGGACTTTTCCAAAGAGTCAGTAGCTTTGTATCAGATGACCAAATCACTGTAGTTCCAACTTCAGCGAGTCCTCTTCAGTACCACAGATCTGAGAAACATCAATTGCTAGCATTCTGTACTTTGATCAATTCTCACGATTGTGCGTGACCACTGGGAAGACCATAGCCTTGACTATATGACCTTTGTAGCAGAGTAATGTCTCTGCTTTTCAACACTGTCTAGGTTTTGTCATTGCTTTCTGCTAAGAGAAGCAATTGTCTTTTGATTTCGCTGGTTCACAGTCAGCATCCGCAGTGATTGAGGCAAAGAAGAAATCTGTCATACTTTACCTTCCCCCTCTATTTACTGCATAAATAATGAGCTGAATGCATGATCTTATTTTTGTAATATTTGGGTTTTAGCTAGCTCTTCCACTCTCCTCTATTCCCACCCCCTCATCAGAGGCTCTTTGATTCCTCTTCACTTTCTTTGCTGATTAAGTGGTATCATCTCTGCATATCTGAGGTTGTTGATGTTTCTCTTTGATTCTGTTTGTAACAGCCAATGGGCGTTTCTCATGATGTGCTCAGCATATAGGTTAAGCGGACTCAGAG
>NW_027219445.1:0-5069 GCF_027580195.1 Bos mutus
GACGCCGAGGGCGCGCGTCGGCCGTCCGCGGTGTGGCCTTGGCCGTGGTGGAGTCCCCCCCGGGGCGGGCGGGCTCGCGGTGGGGGGGGGCGGGTGCGGGGGTGGAGGGAGAGGGGGCTCCGCCGCCCTCTCCCTCCCCCTCCTCGGCCCTCCGCGCGGTGGCGGCGGTGCGCTGCGACCCTCGTGGACCGAGAGCGTGCGCGCGATCGGGCGTCCCTGCCGCGGCGCGGGACGGGGGGCGCGGCCGGGTCTCCCGGCCGGGCGAGCGCCCCCCCCCCCCCCCCCTGGCTCCCTCGCCTCGCGGGTCTTCCGGCGCGCGTGCCGCGTCCGTGGCCTCTCCGCCCCGCCCCGCTTTCCCGGCACGCCCGGCTCCTCGTGCTCGCGCCCCTACCTGGTTGATCCTGCCAGTAGCATATGCTTGTCTCAAAGATTAAGCCATGCATGTCTAAGTACGCACGGCCGGTACAGTGAAACTGCGAATGGCTCATTCCGGGAGGTAGTGACGAAAAATAACAATACAGGACTCTTTCGAGGCCCTGTAATTGGAATGAGTCCACTAAATCCTTCGAGGATCCATTGGAGGAGCAAGTCTGGTGCCAGCAGCCGCGGTAATTCAGCCCAATAGCGTATATTAAAGTTGCTGCAGTTAAAGCTCGTAGTTGGATCTTGGGAGCTGGGCGGGCGGTCCGCCGCGAGGCAAGCCACCGCCAACCCCCCCTGCCTCTCGGCGCCCCCTCGATGCTCTTAGCTGGAGTGTCCCGTGGGGCCCGAAGCGTTTACTTTGAAAAAATTAGAGTGTTCAAAGCAGGCCTGAGGCCGCCTGGATACCGCAGCTAGGAATAATGGAATAGGACCGCGGTTTCTATTTTGTTTGGTTTCGGAACTGAGGCCATGATTAAGAAGGGACGGCCGGGGGCATTCGTATTGCGCCGCTAGAGGTGAAATTCTTGGACCGGCGCAAGACGGACCAGAGTTGAAAGCATTTGCCAAGAATGTTTTCATTAATCAGAACGAAAGTCGGAGGTTCGAAGACGATCAGATACCGTCGTAGTTCCGACCATAAACGATGCCGACTGGCGTGCGGGCGTTATTCCATGACCCGCCGGGCGGCTTCCGGGAAACCAAAGTCTTCTTTGGGTTCCAGGGGAAGTGTAATTTGCAAAGCTGAAACTTGAATTGTTGGGGCACCACCAGGAGTGGAGCCTGCAGCTTAATTTGACTCAATGTTGGAAACCTCTACCGGCCCGGGCACGGACAGGATTGACAGATTGATAGCTCTTTCTCGATTCCGTAGGTGGTGGTGTATGGCGGCGTTCTTGGTTGGTGGAGCGTTTTGTCTGGTTGAATTCCGATAACGAACGAGACTCTGGCACGCTAATGCAGTTACGACCCCGGAGCGTCGGCGTCCCCCAGCTTAGAGGAGTTGTAGCGTTCAGCCACCGAGATTGACTCAGCCTACGGTCTGTGATGCCCTTAGATGTCCGGGGGCTGCACGCTCTCCCAGCGCAAACTGACTGGCTCAGCGTGTACCACCCTCGCCGGCAGCGCAGGTAACCGTTGAACCCCATTCGTGATGGGGATCGGGGATTACAATTATTCCTACGAGCGTGAATTCCCAGTAAGTGCAGGTCATAAGCTTGCGTTGATTAAGTCACCGCGCTTCCTTGCACCGCCACGTCGCTTCTACCGATTGGGTGGTTTGGTGAGGCCCTCCGGATCAGCCCTCAGTGTCAGCCTGACGGCCTGGCGGAGCGCTGAAAGACGGTCGAACTTGACTCTCTAGAAAGTAAAAGTCTTAACAAAGTTTCATGTGGGGTGAACCTGCGGAAGGATGTCATTATAGTGATTCGGTTCGAGGCGGCGCGAGCCTCGCCCGCCCGCGCCGACTCGCGAGCCTCCTCACGCCCGTGCGGCGCAGGATGGGACGGGAGGAGGAGAGGGAGGCAGACGCGTCGGGAGGGCGCCGCCCACGGGCGGTCCGGGGCCGGTTGGGGCTACCCCGGTGTGTCTGGGGTAGGGAGCCGCGCGAAGGTGAGGCGGCGTGGCGGGTTGTGGGGATATCGGGTGGGAAGAGGCGGGTTCTCCTCCCGCCTGCTTGCCCGCCCGCGCCCCTCCTCCCGCCGCCGGCCCCTCCCGCGCCTCGTTCCCCCACCCGGGGGCGCCCGCCGCCACCCCGCGCCCTTGCGCCCAGGCGTCGCCGCCCTCAGGCCCATCCCTCTTCCAATAACAGCCCTCCCTCCCCGCCACACCCCCGCAGGTTGCGTTTTTGGCCCGGTTTTGGGGTAGCCCCGCAGCCCCCACGCCTCCCACCCCACCCCACGCGCCGCCCGGGCGCCGCCACGACCGCCTTCCCACCCCTCCCCCAAAAAACGCGCCGGAATCCCTTTGGCGCGATCCTCCGTCGCGTCTGGCAGGCTGTGCGGCGTGGTGGCGGCGGCTCCCGTCGCTCCCGCTGTTTTTGCCCGCCGCCTCCCGTCGCCGGCCCGGGCGGTCGGCCTCGGCGTGCCCGGCGGCGTCCGTCTGCCCGCGGGCGGGACGCGGCGCGCGCCGGCGCCTCGCCTCCCACGCCTTCCGGCGCCGAGGCTCGCGTGCGGCCCCCACCCGCGGTGGGGACGCGTCTCCAGGCTTTCCCGACCCCTGTTTTGCCTCTCCCGTACCCCCTCGCCCGGGGTTCACCCTGCAGGTACCTCCAGCGCCAACCTGGCGCCCCGTCTCCCCCCCCAGACCCCCGCCCTCCCGCTTTGGTGTGGGGGAAGGTGCCGTGGTTGCGGGTTGTCGAGGCTGCTACCAGCGGATGGGCTGGGGCGAAGTCCCCGAGTCGGCGGGCCGGCCGCGCCCGGTGGAGGTTGGAGGGGCAGGGGCAGGCGCCGCCGCGTCGTCGGGGGGCGGGGTGGTCGTCGCGTCGGCGGGGCCGGCCGGCGGTCGCCGGCGCGCTGGGCACCCTGCGGTCACGGGCCGGCGGCGCCGAGGCCCGCGTGCGGCCGCGGGCCGGTGGGGGACGCGGCGGTTGGGGTCGACGTCAGGGGCGTTGGCCCGTGGGGCGTGCCGTGCCCCTCGCCCGCCTCTGCTGTTCCAGGTACCCAGCGCGTCCCGGCGCGGAGGTTTTAAAGACCCACCGCCGGGGGCAGGGGTGGTGGGATAATGCCGCGCCAGGGGCGGGTGTCCCCGCCTCCCGAAACCCTTGAACCCCGTCCTACGACTCTTAGCGACGGATCACAAACCGAGGCGTCGATTAAGGCTAACGCAGCTGGCTGCGGGAATACCACGTGTTAATTGCAGGACACATTGATCATCGACACGGCGAGACGCACTTGCGCCCCGGTTCCTCCGGGGCTCGGTCGTCTGAGTCGCTTGACGATCGCTCCGGGCCTCCGGGGGACGCGCGTGTCCTATGCGCGCCTCCCGGGGCGCGTGGACGCCGGGCTGTCTTTCGCAGGGCCTCTGGGCCCTCCGTCCCTGCGTCTCGACACGGCACCCCGAGGCCTCGCCTCTGTCCTCTTTGCGGGGATGGCGCCCCCGCGCCGTGCACACCGAGAAAGGGGACGTGAGCTCGCGCCGAGGCCGAGGCGGGAAGACCGGGGCCCGTGGTCGGTCTCCCCTTCGGAGAGACGCTTCTCTCTGCCGCAAGCGGCTCTTCGGGTGTCACCGCCCCTGGGGTGTCGGGGCTGGGGATCTCCGGCGCCACCGGCGGGGCTCGAAGGTGGTGGGGTGGGGTCGCGCCCTCCGGTCCGCCGTCACCCCGCGCCGTCCCGCCTTGGCGGCGGTGTTTGCCGGCGCCACGGCCGGCGCGGCCCTCCGCCCCGCCCCCTGCGGTGCCTTTCCGCCGTGTGCCCGCGGCCCGTGCCCGCTTCCGCACCACGCGGCTCGCGCCCCGTCGGGACGGGCGGCTCGCGCCCGAGGCCGAGTCCGCGTGCGCGTCCGCGCCCGGGAGCGCGGTGCGTCCGTCGCCCGTTCGGGCTTCGGCGCCCGTGCGTGCCCCGACCCGCCCCCTCCCCAACCCGGGCCGCCTCTCCGCCGGTCCCCGCCCCGTCCGTCCCGTGACCGCCGGCTCGTGCTCCCCGTCCCGCCCCGCCTCGGTGTCTCCCTCTCTGTCGGCCGCCGCCGCCGCCGCCCCCGCCGCCGCCGCCGCCTCCTCCTCCCGGAGGGGGCGACGGGTGGTAGGCGGTGGTCGGTAGGGGTGCTGTGTTGGTGCGCGGGCAAGGGGGGGCGGCCCGGGGCGGTCGGCCGCGGGTCTCTCTGTCCCCTTCTCGGGACCCTCCTCGCGGGTGCCCTCGCTGCGCGCGCGCGACGTGGCGACCCGCTGAATTTAAGCATATTAGTCAGCGGAGGAAAAGAAACTAACCAGGATTCCCTCAGTAACGGCGAGTGAACAGGGAAGAGCCCAGCGCCGAATCCCCGCCCCGCGGTGGGGCGCGGGACATGTGGCGTACGGAAGACCCACTCCCCGGCGCCGCTCGTGGGGGGCCCAAGTCCTTCTGATCGAGGCCCAGCCCGCGGACGGTGTGAGGCCGGTAGCGGCCCGGCGCGCGGCCCGGTCTTCCGGAGTCGGGTTGCTTGGGAATGCAGCCCAAAGCGGGTGGTAAACTCCATCTAAGGCTAAATACCGGCACGAGACCGATAGTCAACAAGTACCGTAAGGGAAAGTTGAAAAGAACTTTGAAGAGAGAGTTCAAGAGGGCGTGAAACCGTTAAGAGGTAAACGGGTAAGTCCGCGCAGTCCGCCGGAGGATTCAACCCGGCGGCGAGCCCGGCCGTGCCGGCGGCCCGGCGGATCTTTCCCGCTCCCCGTTCCTCCCGACCCCTCCACCCGCCCTCCCTCCGCCCCTCGCCGCTCTCCCCTCCGTCTCCGGGCGGAGGCGGGCGGCGGGGGTTCGCGGGGTGGGCGGGCGGGGGCCGGGGTGGGGCCGCGGGGACCGCCCGGCCGGCGACCGGCGCCGCCGGCGCATTTCACCGCGGCGGTGCGCCGCGACCGGCTCCGGGACGGCTGGGAAGGCCGGCGGGAAGGTGGCTGGGGTGCCCCGCCGTCGTCACGGCGGCGGGTCCGCCTTCGCCCCGAGTGTTACAGCCCC
>NW_027219446.1:0-5523 GCF_027580195.1 Bos mutus
TACTGATAATGCACTGAACACGTGCCTGATCATTCACTGATCCGTGGCTGATCATGCGCTGATCACTGATCATAAGCTGATCGTGACTGATCACGTGACTGTGCATGCACTGATCACAAGGCTGATCACATCACTGATCATGTGGCTCATCATGCACACTGATCACGTGGCTGATCATATACACTGATCACGTGGCTGATCATACACTGATCACGTGACTTTGCATGCACTCTGATCACGTGGCTGATCATGCACTGATCCGTGACTGATCATGCACTGATCACGTGGCTGATCATGCATCACGTGATCGACGCACTGATCGCTGATCATGCACTGATCCGTGCCTGATCATGCACTGATCACGTGCCTGATCATGCACTGATCACGTGGCTGATCATGCACTGATCACGTGACTGATCATGCACTGATCGTGACTGATCATGCACTGATCACGTGACTGATCATGCACTGATCACGTGGCTGATCATGCACTGATCACGTGACTGATCATGCACTGATCACGTGGCTGATCATGCACACTGATCACGTGACTGATCATGCACTGATCACGTGGCTGATCATGCACTGATCGCGTGGCTGATCATGCACTGATCACGTGGCTGATCATGCACACTGATCAGCGTGGCTGATCATGCACTGATCACGTGGCTGATCATGCACTGATCACGTGACTGATCATACACTGATCACGTGACTGATCATGCACTGATCACGTGGCTGATCATGCACTGATCACGTGATGATCTGCATGATCTGATCATGCACTGATCGCGTGGCTGATCATGCACTGATCGCGTGGCTGATCATGCACTGATCCGTGAGCTGATCATACACTGATCACGTGACTGATCATGCACTGATCGCGTGACTGATCATACACTGATCACGTGGCTGATCATGCACTGATCGCGTGGCTGATCATACACTGATCGTGACTGATCATGCACTGATCACGTGGCTGATCATGCGCTGATCTCGTGGCTGATCATGCACTGATCACGTGGCTGATCATGCACTGATCACGTGGCTGATCATGCACTGATCCGTGGCTGATCATGCACTGATCACGTGGCTGATCATGCACTGACCACGTGGCTGATCATGCACTGATCACGTGCCTGATCATACACTAATCTCGTGGCTGATCATGCACTGATCACGTGACTGATCATGCACTGATCACGTGGCTGATCATGCACTGATCACGTGGCTGATCATGCACTGATCACGTGGCTGATCATGCACTGATCACGTTGCTGATCATGCACTGATCACGTGGCTGATCATGCACTGATCACGTGGCTATCATGCACTGATCCCGTGGCTGATCATGCACTGATCACGTGACTGATCATGCACTAACCACGTTGCTGATCATGCACTGATCACGTGGCTGATCATACACTGATCACGTGGCTGATCATGCACTGATCACGTGGCTGATCACGCACTGATCACGTGGCTGATCATGCACTGATCACGTGGCTGATCATGCACTGATCACGTGGCTGATCATGCACTGATCACGTGCCTGATCATACACTGATCACGTGACTGATCATGCACTGATCACGTGGCTGATCATGCACTGATCACGTGGCTGATCATGCACTGATCACGTGACTGATCATGCACTGATCACGTGGCTGATCATGCACTGATCGTGGCTGATCATGCACTGATCACGTGACTGATCATGCACTGATCACGTGGCTGATCATGCACTGATCACGTGACTGATCATGCACTGATCACGTGGCTGATCATGCACTGATCACGTGACTGATCATGCACTGATCACGTGCCTGATCATGCACTGATCACGTGGCTGATCATGCACTGATCACGTGACTGATCATACACTGATCACGTGACTGATCATGCACTGATCACGTGGCTGATCATGCACTGATCACGTGGCTGATCATGCACTGATCACGTGACTGATCATGCGTGACTGATCATACACTGTGTGGCTGATCATGCACTGATCACGTGGCTGATCATGCACTGATCATCGTGCTGATCATGCACTGATCTGCGTGGCTGATCATGCACTGATCACGTAAGCTGATCATGCACTGATCACGTGGCTGATCATGCACTGATCACGTGGCTGATCATGCACTGATCACGTGGCTGATCATGCACTGATCGTGGCTGATCATGCACTGATCACGTGACTGATCATGCACTGATCACGTGGCTGATCATGCACTGATCACGTGGCTGATCATGCACTGATCACGTGACTGATCATGCACTGATCACGTGACTGATCATGCACTGATCCGTGGCTGATCATACACTGATCGCGTGGCTGTGCATGCGCGGTCGCATTGGCTGTCTTGCTCTGTTCATGTGGCTGATCATGCTCACAATCCGCGTGGCTGATCGCCACACTGATCCCGCGTGGTTGATCATTCACTGGTCGTGGCTGATCTTGAACTACTCGCGAAGCTGATCATACAATGATCACATGACTGTGCATGCACTGAATCACGTGACTGATCATACACTCTTCAAAGGCATAATGCGGTGATCGTGGCTGATCATGCACTGAAGGCGTGCCCTGATCATGCACTGATCGCAGGGTGACCAAGCACTGATGCGTGACTGATCATGTACACTGGTAGCGTTGACTGGTCATGCACTGATCATGGCTGATCATGCACTTATCCCGTCGCTGTTCATGCACTAATGACGTGGCTGATCATACACCAATCCAGCAACTGATAATGCACTGATCTCACGCCTGATCAGAACTGATCGCGTGGCAGTCATGCCGTTATCACATGACTGACCATACACTCATCACCTGACTGTGCATGCACCTGATCGCGTGCCTGTATGCAATGATCGTGGCTGATCATGCACTGGTTAGTGGCTGATCATTCACTGATCGAAGCTGATCATACACTGGTCACGTGACTGTGCATGCACTGCTCACATGGCTGAACATGCACTGATCACCTGGCTGATCATACACTCTTCAGGTGACTGATCATGCGCAATCCGCGTGGCCCGACCATGCACTGATCACGAGCTGATCATGCAATCCAGACTGTACATGCACTGAACCTGCGTGGCTGATCATGCACTGATCACGAAGCTGATCATACACTGATCACGTTATTGTGCATGCACTGATCACGTGGCTGAACATGCAATGATCACATGGCTGACCTGTACTGATCACGTGTGATCATGGGCTGGTGCGTAGCTTTCATGCACTAATCACGTTGGCTATCATGCACTAGTCCGTGGCTCATCATGCCTGATCCACGTGATGCTTATCGCGTACTGATCACGTGACTACAATACGCAATCCGTGGTTGATCATACACTGATTACGTGACTGATCATGCACCCCTGATCGCGTGACTAATCAAGCACTGATCACATTAGCTGATCATGCACTTATCCGTGACTGATCATAAACTCATCACGTGGCTGATCATGCACTGATCGCGTGACTGATCATGCACTGATCGCGTACTGATCATACACTGAACACGTGCCTGAAAATGCACTGATCTCGTGGCTGATCATGAACTGATCACGAAGCTGATCTTACACTGATCACGTGACTGTTGCATGCACTGATCAGGTGTAGTGATCATGCACTGATCACGTGGCTGATCATAAACTGATCATGCCTGTGCATGCACTGATCACATGGCTGATCCTGCACTGATCACGTGGCTGATCATGCACTGATCGCGTGGCTGATCATACACTAATCACGTGGCTGGCCATGCACTGATCACGTGGCTGATCATTCACTGATCACGTGCCTGATCATGCACTGATCACGTGGCTGATTGTGCACTGATCGCGAGATGATCATGCACACTGATCTCGTGACTATCATGAACTGATCTCGTGTCTGTCACTGATCATGCACTCATCACTGCCTGATCATAACTGATCACGTGCCTGATCATGCACTGATCCCGTGGCTGATCATGCACTGATCACGTGGCTGATCATACACTGATCACTGTCACACTGGTCATGCACTGATCATGCACTGATCGCGTGGCTGATCATGCACTGATCACGTGGCTGATCATGCACTGATCACGTGGCTGATCATGACACTGATCACGTGGCTGATCATGCACTGATCGCGTGGCTGATCATGCACTGATCACGTGGCTGATCATGCACTGATCACGTGGCTGATCATGCACTGATCGCGTGGCTGATCATGCACTGATCACGTGGCTGATCATGCACTGATCACGTGGCTGATCATGCACTGATCACGTGGCTGATCATGCACTGATCACGTGACTGATCATGCACTGATCACGTGGCTGATCATGCACTGATCACGCGTGGCTGATCATGCACTGATCACGTGACTGTGCATACAGATCTGATCACGTGGCTGATCATGCACTGATCACGTGGCTGATCATGCACTGATCACGTGGCTGATCATGCGCTGATCACGACCCTGATCATGCACTGATCACGTGACTGATCATGCACTGATCACATAGCTGATCATTCACTGATCCGTGGCTGATCATGCACTGATCACGTATCTGATCATACACTGACTCACGTGGCTGATCGTGCCTGATCACATGCGTGGCTTCATGCACTGATCACGTGACTGATCATACACTGATCACGTGGCTGATCATGCACTGTTCTTCGTGACTGATCATGCACTGATCACGTGGCTGATCAGCACTGATCACGTGACTGATCATGCACTGATCACGTGACTGATCATGCACTGATCACGTTGCTGATCATGCACTGATCTGTGGCTGATCATGCACTGATCCGAAGCTGATCATGCACTGATCACGTGACACTGATCATGCACTGAATCGTGGCTGATCATGCACTGATCATTGGCTGATCATGCACTGATCACGTGGCTGATCATGCACTGATCACGTGGCTGATCATGCACTGATCACGTGACTGATCATGCTGTTCACGTGGCTGATCATGCACTGATCACGTGGCTGATCATGCACTGATCACCGTGACTGATCATGCACTGATCACGTGCCTGATCATGCACTGATACGTGGCTGATCATGCACTGATCACGTGGCTGATCACACTGATCCAAGCTGATCATACACTGATCACGTGACTGTGCATGCACTGATCACGTGGCTGATCATGCACTGATCACGTGGCTGATCATACACTGATCACCTGCTGATCATGCACTGATCACGTGGCTGATCATGCACTGATCGCGAAGCTGATCATACACTGATCGCGTGACTGTGCATGCACTGCACTAATCACGTGGCTGATCATTCGCTGATCACTGGCTGATCATACACTGATCGCGTGACTGATTATGCACTGATCACCTGCTGATCATTGCACTGATCATGGCTGATCATGCACTGATCATGATCAGCTGATCATACACTGATCTCACGTGACTGTACATGCACTGATCAATGCACTGATCACGTGGGCTGATCATACACTGATCACAGGGGCTGTTCATGCACT
>NW_027219447.1:0-3479 GCF_027580195.1 Bos mutus
GTGCATGATAGCCCGCGTGATCATTGGCAGTCATGCGTGATCACTGTATGATCAGCCCGTGAACAGTGCATGCTCAGTCCGTGCGTGGCCTGCTGCTGCGTGATTGTGCTCAGTGCGTGATCGGTATCTCTCGGTGTGTCATAGCCGTGACAAGTGCAGATCAGTCCCGTGATCGTGCATGTGTGCACGTGATCCAGCATGATCCGTGATCGTGATCAACGATCCGTGATCCTCCCGTGATCCAGTGCGCGGTCGTCAGTGACGCGTCCAAGTGATATCGCGTATGATCAGCCAGTATGATCAGTGCATGATCCGGCGCGTGTTCCACGTGATCAGTGCACTTGATGTCCCGTGATCGGTCTGCTGATAGTCATGTGATCCGTGCATGATCGGCGTGATCCGTGCGTGATCAGCCCGTGATCACGTGCAGTGATCAGCCCGCGTGATCAGTGCATGATCGACCCGTGATCAGTCCATGATCGCCGCGTGATACATTCGCACTCCAGGCATGTGTCAATGCATGATCAGTCTGATCAGTGTGATCGGTGCATGATCAACCGCGTGATCGGTGCCGTGCAACAGTCCGTGATCAGTGCGCCCGATGGCCATGATCAGTGCATGATAGCCCCGTGATCAGTGCCTGATCAGCCACGTGATCTGTGCATGATGTGCGTGATCAAATGCATCATCCAGTGATCATGTGATCAGTGTATGATCAGCTTCGTGATCAGTGCGAGGTCAGCCACGTGATCGGTGTGATCGGCCGTGATCGGTGCATGTTCAGCCATGTGATCAGTGTATGATCAGCCCGCGTGATCAGTGCATGATCAGTCACGTGATAAGTGCATGATCAGCCGTGATCAGTGTATGATCAGCCACGTGATCAATGCGTGATAGTCGCGTGATCAGTGCATGATCAGTCACGTGATCAGTGCGATCAGCCACGTGATCGTGCGCGATCAGTCTTGTGATCGGTGCGTCAGCCACGTGATCTGTGCGCGATCAGCCACGTGATCGGTGCATGATCAGTCTCGTGATCGGTGCAACATTCAGCCACGTGATCAGTGCATGATCAGCCACGTGATCAGTGCATGATCAGCCCGCGTGATCAGTGCATGATCGGTTCGTGATCAGTGCATGATCAGCCCGTGATCAGTGCATGATCAGCCCGCGTGATCAGTGCATGATCAGCCACGTGATCAGTGCATGATCAGTCACGTGATCAGTGCATGATCAGCCACGTGATCAGTGCATGATCGGCCGCGTGATCGGTGCGCCGTGATCGTCGGCGTGATCGGTGTGTGATCCATCAGTCGCGTGATCAGTGCATGATCAGCCGCGTGATCGGTGCGGTCCGTGATCGGCGTGATCAGTGCGTGATCGGTGCATGATCAGTGTGTGATCAGCCACGTGATCGATGCATCTTCGTGATCAGTGCATGATCAGCCGCGTGATCAGTGCATGATCAGCCGTGATCAGTGCATGATCAGCCACGTGATCAGTGCATGATCAGCCCGTGATCGGTGCATGATCAGGCACGTGATCGGTGCATGATCGCCACGTGATCAGTGCATGATCAGCCCGTGATCAGTGCATGATCAGCCCACGTGATCAGCGTGATCGTGATCAGTGCATGATCAGCCACGTGATCAGTGCAGTGCGATCAGTCGCCGTGATCAGTGCATGATCAGCCGCGTGATCAGTGCATGATGCATCGTGCGTGATCAGTGCGCGATCAGATCAGCCGCGTGATCAGTGCATGATCAGCCACGTGATCAGTGCATGATCAGTCACGTGCGTGATCAGTGTATGATCAGCCATGCGTGATCAGTGCGGTGCGCGATCAGCCGCGTGATCAGTGCATGATCAGCCACGTGATCAGTGCATGATCAGTCCCGTGATCAGTGCATGATCAGGCACGTGATCAGTGCATGATCAGGCGCGTGATCAGTGCATTGATCAGCCACGTGATCAGTGCATGATCAGCCACGTGATCAGTGCATGATCAGCCCACGTGATCAGTGCATGATCAGCCGCGTGATCAGTGCATGATCAGCTTCGTGATCAGTCAGTGCATGATCAGCCGCGTGATCAGTGCATGATCGGTCGCGTGATCAGTGCATGATCAGCCACGTGATCAGTGCATGATCAGCCGCGTGATCAGTGCATGATCAGCCGCGTGATCAGTGCATGATCAGCCACGTGATCAGTGCATGATCCGTCGCGTGATCAGTGCATGATCAGCCATGTGATCAGTGCATGATCAGCCACGTGATCAGTGCATGATCTCCCACGTGATCAGTGCATGTGATCAGCCACGTGTCAGTGATCAGTCACGTGATCAGTGTATGATCAGCTTCGTGATCGGTGCATGATCGGCCACGTGATCAGTGCATGATCAGCCGCGTGATCAGTGCATGATCCCAGTCACGTGATCAGTGCATGATCAGCCCGTGATCAGTGCGTGATCCAGCCGCGTGATCCAGTCGGTGCGTGATCAGTGCGTGATCAACCGTGATCAGTGCATGATTGGCGCGTGATCAGTGCATGATCAGCCCGCGTGATCAGTGCGTGATCAGTGCAGGTGATCAGTGCATGATCAGCCGCGTGATCAGTGCATGATCAGGCGCGTGATCGGTGTATGATCAGCCATGTGATCAGTGCATGATCGATCAGCCCGTGCCAAGTGCATGATCAGTCACGTGATCAGTGCATGATCATGCAGTGCGTGATCGGTGCGGTGATCAGTCGCGTGATCAGTGATCAGCATGATCAGCCGCGTGATCAGTGCATGATCAGCCACGTGATCAGTGCATGATCGGTCGCGTGATCGGTGTATGATCCAGCACGTGGTCAGTGCATGTCGGTCACGTGATCAGTGTCATGATAGCCATGTGATCAGTGCATGCAGTCACGTGATCAGTGCGTGGTCAGCCGCGTGATCAGTGCATGTTCAGCCAGCGTGATCGGTACATGATCAGCCGCGTGATCATTGCACGATTGTACGTGATTGGTGCATGATCAGCCGCGTGTCCTGCCTGTCATCTGCTGACAATTGCCAGCTGTGCTGCGTAATTCCTGCCTGCTCAGCTGCGGTTGTTGCCAGCTGAGCGCGCGATTCCTCACACCTGAGTTCCATATTGTGCCTGCTGACTGTTTGATTGTGCCTGTCAGCTCTTTGTTTATACCTCCGAGGCCATGATCCCGTGTATGATAGCAAACGGATCAGGCCATGATCATCCATGATCAGCGCCATTAAATCCGTGATCACTACATTAGTCATGTGATCAGTCCATGCTCAGTCCGGTATCGTGCGCGATCGCCCGTGATCGTGCGATCAGCCAGGTGATCAGTTCATATAGCTATGTGATCAGTTCATGATTTGTCGCGTGATCTGTCTGACCAGGCGGGGCATCAGTGTATGATCGCCGCGTGAACAGTGCATATGCCACGTGATGGTGATGATCCGTCACCTGATG
>NW_027219448.1:0-6114 GCF_027580195.1 Bos mutus
AAACACAGACTAGCTGAATGGATACAAAAGCAAGACCCATATATATGCTGTCTACAAGACACCCACTTCAGACCTAAAGACACATATAGACTGAAAGTGAGAGGATGGAAAAATATATTGCATGACAATGGGAAGCAAAAGAAAGCTGGAGTAGCAATCCTCATATCAAAGTAGATCTTAAAATAAAATTACAAGAGATAAGGAAGGACACTACATAATGATCAAGGGATCAGTCCAAGAAGAAGATATAACAATTATAAATATCTATGCACCCAAAATAGGAGCACTTCAATACATAAGACAAACACTAACAGACATAAAAGGAGAAACTGACAGTAACACAAGAATAGTAGGAGACTTTAACTCCACACTCACACCAATGGACAGATCATCAAAGCAGAAAATTAATAAGGAAACACAAGTCTTAAATGAAACATTAGATGAGATGGACCTCATTGATATCTTCAGGACATTCCATCCAAATGCAGAAGAATACACCTTCTTCTCAAGTGCACATGGAACATTCTCCAGGCTAGACCACATCTTAGGTCACAAATCAAACCTCAGTAAATTTAAGAAAATTGAAATCGTATCAAGTATCTTCTCCGACCACAATGCTATGAGACTAGGTATCAATTACAAGAAAAAAACTGTAAGAAACACAAACACATGGAGATTAAACAACATGTTTCTATATAACCAACAGGTTACTGAAGAAATTAAAAGGGAAATTAAAAAATTCCTAGAAACAAATGACAATGAAAACACAACAACTCAAAACCTATGGGATGCAGCAAAAGCAGCTCTAAGAGGGAAGTTTATGACAATAAAACCTTACCTCAAGAAACAAGAAAAACATCGAATAGACAACCTAACTTTACACCTTAAACAACTGAAGAAAAAAGAACGAAAACCCCCAAAATTAGTAGAAGGAAAGAAATAATAAAGATCTGAGCAGAAATAAATGAAAAAGAAATGAAAGAAACAATAGTAAAGATTAATAAAACTAAAAGCTGGTTCTTTGAGAAGATAAAATTGACAAACCTTTAGCCAGTCATCAAGAAAGAAAGAGAGAAGAATCAAATCAACAAAATTAGAAATGAAAAGGAGACGTTAAAACAGACAATGCAGAAATACAAATAGTTATGAGACTATTATGAACAATTATATGGTAATAAAATGGATAACCTGGAAGAAATTGACAGATTCTTAGAAAAGTTCAATCTTCCAAGACTGAACCAGGAAGAAATAGAAGTTAAGAACAACCCAATTGCAAGCACTTAAATTGAAGTTGTGATCAAAAATCTCCCAAAAAACAAAAGCCCAGGACCATATGTTTTCAAAGGAGAATTCTATCAATCATTTCAGTTCAGTTCAGCTCAGTCACTCAGTTGTGTCCAACTCTTTGTGACCCCATGAATAGCAGCATGCCAGGTCTCCCTGTCCATCACCAACTCCTGGAGTTTACCCAAACTCATGTCCATCGAGTCAGTGATGCCATCCAGCCTCAGTCATCCCGTTCTCCTCCTGCCCCTAATCCCTCGCACCATCAGTGTCTTTTCCAATGAGTCAACTCTTCGCATGAGGTGGCAAAAGTATTGGAGTTTCTGCTTCAGCATCAGTCCTTCCAATGAACACCCAGGACTGATCTCCTTTAGGATGGACTGGTTGGATCTCCTTGCAGTCCAAGGGACTCTCAAGAGTCTTCTCCAACACCACAGTTCAAAAGCATCAATTCTTCGGTGCTCAACTTTCTTCACAGGCCAACTCTCACATCCATACATGACCACTGGAAAAACCATAGCCTTGACTAGACGGACCTTTGTTGGCAAAGTAATGTCTCTGCTTTTCAATATGCTATCTAGGTTGGTTATAACTTTCCTTCCAAGGAGTGTCTTTTACTTTCCTGGCTGCAATCATCATCTGCAGTGATTCTGGAGCCCAAAAAAATAAAGTCTGTCACTGTTTCCCCATCTATTTTCCATGAAGTGATGGGACCAGATGCCATGATCTTAGTTTTCTGAATGTTGAGCTTTAAGCCAACTTTTTCACTCTCCTCTTTCACTTTCATCAAGAGGATTTTTAGTTCCTCTTCACTTTCTGCCATAAAGGTGGTGTCATCTGCATATCTGAAGTTATTGATATTTCTCCCGGCAATCTTGACTCCAGCTTGTGCTTCTTCCAGCCCAGCGTTTCTCATGATGAACATCTAATGCCTATGCTTCTAAAATTCTTTCAATAAATCGCAGAGGAAGGAACACTTCCAAACTCATTCTACAAGGCCACCATCAACCTGATACCAAAATCAGACAAAGACAACACAAAAAAAGAAAACTACAGTCCAATCTCACTGATGAACATAGATGCAAAAATCCTCAACAAAATTTTAACTAACAGAATTCAGCAACACATCAAAAAGCTCATACACTATGATCAAGTTAGGTTTATACCAGGAATGCAAGGATTCTTCAATATATGCAAATCAATCAATGTGATACACCATATTAACAAATTGAAAAAAAGATCATATCATCTCAATGGATGCAGAAAAAGCCTTTGACAAAATTTAGCAGCCATTTATGATTAAAACTCTTCAAAAAATGGGCACAGAAGGAACCTTCCTCAACATAGCAAAGGGCATATATGATAAGCCTACAGCTAACATTATTCTCAATGGTGAAAACCTGAAAGCATTCCCCCTAAGATCAGGAACAAGATAAGGGTGTCCACTTTCACCACTATTATTCAACATAGTTCTAGAAGTCCTAGCTACAGCAATCAGAGAAGAAAACGAAATAAAAGGAATTCAGACCAGAAAAGAAGAAGTAAAGCTCACACTGTTTGCAGATGACATGATACTGTACACAGAAAACCCTAAAGACAGTATCAGAAAATGACTAGAGCTAATCAGTGAATTTAGCAAAGTTGCAGGATATAAAATCAAAACACAGAAATCACTTGCATTTCTATATACTAACAATGAAAAATCATAAAGAGAAATTAAGGAATCAATCCCATTCACCAATGCAACAAAAAAATTAAATATCTAGGAATAAATTTACCTAAGGAGACAAAAGAACTGTACACAGAAAACTATAAGACACTGATGAAAAAAATCAAAGATGACACACAGAGAGAGATATTCCATGTTTCTGGGTAGGAAGAATCAAAATTGTGAAAATGACTGTACTACCAAATGCAATCTACAGATTCAACACGATCCCTATCAAATTACCAATGGCATTTTTCACAGAACTAGAACAAAAAATTTCACAATTCGTATGAAAACACAAAAGATCCCCAATAGCCAAAGCAGTCTTGAGAAAGAATGGAGTTGGAGGAATCAACCTTCCTGACTTCAGATTATAATACAAAGCTACAGTCATCAAGATAGTATGGTATTGGCACAAAAACAGAAATATAGACCGATGGAACAAGATAGAAAGCCCAGAAATAAACCCATGCACCTATGGGTACCTTATTTTTGACAAAAGAGGCAAGAATTTACAGTGGGGAAATGACAGGCTCTTCAATAAATGGTGCTGGGAAAACTGGATGGCTACATGTAAAAGAATGAAATTAGAACACTTTCTAACACCATACACACAGATAAACTCCAAAAGGATTAAAGACCTAAATGTAAGACCAGAAACTATAAAATTCTTAGAGGAAAACATAGGCAGAACACTCGATGACATAAATCAAAGCAAGATCCTCTATGACCCACCTCCTAGAGTAATGGAAATAAAAACAAAAGTAAACAAGTCGGACCTGATGAAACGTGAAAGCTTTTGCACAGCAAAGGAAACAATAAGCAAGGTGAAAAGACAGGCTTTAGAATGGCAGAAAATAATAGCAAATGAAACAGCTGACAAAGGATTAATTTCCAAAATATACAAGCAGGTCATACAACTCAATGCCAGAAAAAACAAACAACCCAACCAAAAAGTGGGAAAAAGACCTAAACAGACATTTCTCCAGAGACATACAGATGGCAAACACCTGAAAAGATGCTCAACATTGCTCATTATTAGAGAAATGCAAATCCAAACTACAATGAGATATCACCTCACACCGGTCAGAATGGCCATCATCAAAAAATCTACAAACAACAAATGCTGGAGAGGGTGTGGAGGAAAGGGAACGCTCTTGCACTGTTAGTGGGAATGTAAATTGATACAGCCACTACAGAAGATGGTATGGAGATTCCTTAAAAAACTAGGAATAAAACCACGATATGACCCAGCAGTCCCACTCCTAGGCATATACCCTGAGGAAGCCAAAGTTGAAAAAGACCCATGTATCCCATTGTTCTTTGAGGCACTATTTACAATAGCTAGAACATGGAAGCTACCTAGATGTCCATCGACAGATGACTAGATAAAGAAGATGTGGTACGTATACACAATGGAATATTACTCAGCCATCAAAAGAAAGGCATCTGAGTCAGCTCTGATGAGGTGGATGAACCTTGAACCTATTATACAGAGTGAAGTGAGTCAGAAAGAGAAAGATAAATACTGTATTCTAATGCATATATGTGGAATCTAGAAAAATAGTACTGAAGAATTTATTTATAGGGCAACAATGGAGAAACAGACATAAACTTATGGACATGGGGCAAGGGTAGGAGAGGATGAGACATTCTTCACCACCTCCAATTCTATTATGCCTGTGTTAGGGCCCAAGAAATCTGCATTTTGACAATTTTCCAGACTTGAGAAAGTATCACAGGCACAGTACAGAAAAAACAGGGATGTGCTGCAGACATTCTCACATGATCAGAAGTACTGTTCTTATGAACTTCCTGCATTTTCAGTTTTCTTGGCAGCATCAGTTTCTAAGTCTTCAGACTCCCATCAACGAAATATTCAGTAGTTACATAGATCAAATAGTTTCCAAGAAACTGTCACTGATATTAAGTTTGCCAAATACCTGTATAAGCTTATACTGAAGCTGATTAATCTCAATAAACTATCACTGATATTAAGTTTGCCAAATACATGTATAACCTTATATTGAAGCTGATTAATACAAACCATTTTCTTTACAGGGCTTGGATTATAAAACCAAATGACAGAAACTTATTGCACAGAGGCATTTATTAGAACTCTGCAGTAAGCCAGGGCTTTAAAAGAAAAACACCTAAAAACACTCAATCCTTGAGTCCAAAAGAAGGCACAAACTTGTAAACACAATACAAGATACAGCAGCATGACTTTATGAACCAATCAAAATTATGAAAGACTTCATGTCAATCCCTCAACACAGGATTTTTGAATCAGTATTTGCCAGTACTGGCAGTATGGCAATCAGTATTCTAACAAAAAATGCAAGCAAAGGCACAGAGGTTTCGCACAGGGTGTGTTTAGTATTGCTGGGGCATGAGGAGTGCATGAACTGTAAGCACAAGAGGTAAGCACTTTCAGAAATATGTGTGTGCATAAACACTGATATAAACATATGAATGGATATATTTGTACATCCAACTTCCAATTCACCATATACATACTCCTTACTTTTTAATCCTTCCAAAACCAAACTCTTGATTTCCACTCCTTAGTTTCTCCATTTTCATAAATGGTAATCCCATTCTAGTTGCTCAGGACGAAACCCTTGGGGTCCTCCTTGAAACTGCTTCTGTCATATCCACTTCACAACCTACCAGCACTTCCTGTCATTCGACTTCACAACGTATCTAGAATCTGAGAACTTTCCATGTCCTCCACAGCATCCACCCAGTTTGAGCTATTAGTACCTCATCCTTGGATTTCTGGAGTGGCTTCTAGTTCATCTCCATTTGTACATAAGAACCAGAGTAATCCTTTAAAGACATGCCACCCCTGTGCTCTTGATCATGTCTCTTCTGCTCAAAATCTTCTAACTCACTCAGAATCAAATCCAAATTCCATAAAGGAGCTCTAAAGACATCCCCCCACCCCAGTGCTTTCTGATCGTATTTCCTTCCCTTCTCCCTTACTCACATGGCTGTGGTAAGGGTGGTGCCCCTGCTGTTCTGTGAATATAACCAGCACGCTTCCACTTCAGAGCCTCTGCACTTGTTGCTCTGCTTCTTCTGCCTGGACTGATCTTCCCTAGATATCTGTAACATTT
>NW_027219449.1:0-3910 GCF_027580195.1 Bos mutus
AAGGGTACTCCTGTGGTCCAGTGGTAAAGAATCCACTACAATGCATTGGACAAGGGTTTGATCCCTAGTCTGGGAGGATACCACGCGGTCTTGAGCAATAGTTTATGTAAACATAAGCCCTGAAATGCTCTAAAGCTTGTGTTCTGCAACAGAGTAGCTACAGCAATAAGCCTGCACACAGCAACTAGAGTAGCTCCTGCTCTCTGCTAACTAGAGAAAGACCATGTGCAGCAAACCAAATCAGCACAGCAGGAAAAGAAAATACATTGAGTGCTGTACTGACCAAAACAAGGAGGGTCAGCACTTGTCTCCAAGCAAGCCCAGCTAGGTTTATGTATTTTATGTACAGAATTCATAGCCCCTGGTCGCTGCAAAGAGAAAAAGCCAGCTAACAATGGAGACCTACAGGCAAAAGTAAATTTTAAAATTGTTAAAGAGAGAAAAATTTCCTGTAATGAAAACTGCATTCTTCTTTATAAAAGTGTTTCTACTCTATGCTTGTGATGACTTAGCTTCAAATATGTTTGAGATAAACTTGTTTACATCAAAATATATAATACTTAAGTCTATACTTCAATGAAATGGAACGCCAAAATTACTAGATGATCATTTGATGGTTATTAGCAGTTTATTTTTGTTTCAAAATTTGAATGCATTTTCTTCCTTTTCTTTTTTGTTGTTTCAGGAAGCTCTGTCAGATGTGGACAACAAAGCAGAATGTAAATACAGTCTTCAGAAGACAGTTTATTTGCACTAAAATTATCAGCTTTTCTTACCACTTATAAATATTTCCATATGTATTAATGTACAGAGCTCAAGTCCTAAAGGAAATTTCTTAATATTTTTAGGCATTTATTATGTCCTCTCATTGTCTTATGTGCATTTTAATCTACACATCTCAAAATAACCCACAAATGTATTTGATAGTGTAAGGCAGGGAAGAAATGTAACTAGACACTAAATCTAAGTCACATGTGGACCAAAAAAAAAAAAAAAGGTAAGGAAAAACTTGAAAACAAAAAGAAAATAGGTAGCATGATTTGAGAGAGAATCGTATTGTTATATATTACCATATGTAAAGAGATAGCCAAATGGGAGTATATATATGACTGGTCACCCAGGCCTACTGCGGTGACAAATTGGAGGATAGGGTGGGTAGGAAGGGACACAGGAATGAATATGGTCATGGGAAAAGCCATCATGTTGGTGTATTAAAAAAAAACTCAAGAAAAAGGGAAATTTTACTACAGCTGACACTGAACCATGGAGCACATTGATTATTTCTATAATGTTACATCAACAGTTTAATATGCTGGAAAACAGAACTCTATTTAGTATTTAACCCAATAAATACTCTAATCACGTATCAGTTTATTCAGCTCAGTTCAATACTTCAGTCGTGTCCTACTCCCAGACCCCCATGGACTGCAAAAAGCAGCACAGGAGGATTCCTGTTATTCATCACACCCCCAGAGCTTATTCAAACTCAGGTCCATCGAGTTGTTGATGGCATTCAACCATCTCATCCTCTGTCGCCCCTTCTACTCCCACCTTCAATCTTTTCCAGCATCAGGTCTCTTCAAATGACTCGCTTCTTCGCCTCAGGTGGTCAAAGTATTGGAGTTTCAGCTTCAGCATCAGTCCTTCCAATGAATATTCAGACCGAGTTCCTTAGATGGATTGTTGATTCCCAAGCCCGCGACTCGTTATTTTTCTCCAACACTACAGTTCAAAACAATCAATCTTTGGCCTCAGCTTATATCCATATACTACTACTAGAGAAACCATACCTTTGACTAGACAAGGCTTTGCTGGCAAAGTGTTGTCTTTCGCGCATTGCTGTCTAGGTTGGTTAGCTTTTCTTCCAATGAGCAAAAAGATTCACACTTCATGCATGCAGTCACCATTTGCATCTGCTTCCTAGAAAATAAAGTCTTCACTTGTTCCATTGTTTCTACTCACTTACCATGGATGCCATGGTCGTAGTTTTCTGAATCGTTGAGTTTTAAGCCAACTTTTCACTCTCATCTTTCACTTTCCTCAAGAGGCTCTTTAGTTCTTCACTTTCAGCCATAAGGGTGGTGTCATCTGCATATCTGAGGTTATTGACATTTTCTCCGGCAATCTGATTCCAGCTTGGGCCCCTCCAGCCCACATTTCTCTTAATGTATTCTGCATATACGTTAAATAAGCAGGGTGACAATATACAGTCTTCATGTAATCCTACCCTATTTGGAACCAGTCTCTTGTTGATGTCCAGTTCTAACTGTTGCTTCCTGACCTGCACACAGATTTCTCAAGAGGCAGGTGTAAGGGTCTGGTATTCCTATTTCTGGAAGAACTTTCCAGACTTTGCTGTGGTCCACACAATCAAAGTTGTCACAGTATAGTCAATAAAGCAGAAGTAGATATTTTTTTGAACTATCTTGCTTTTCAATGATCCAATGGATGTGGGCAATTTGATCTCTGGTTCCTCTGCCTTTACTAATGATCTCTTCAGAATGGACTGTTGATCTCCTTGCAGTCCAAGGGACTCTCAAGAGTCTCTCCAACACCACAGTTCAAAAGCATCACAAACTGTGGAAATTCTGAAAGAGATGGGAATACCAGACCACCTGACCTGCCTCTTGAGAAATCTGTATGCAGGTCAGGAAGCAAACAGTTAGAACTGACATGGAACAACAGACTGGTTCCAAATAGAAAAGGAGTATGTCAAGGCTGTATATTGTCACCCTGCTTATTTAACTTATATGCAGAGTACATCATGAGAAATGCTGGGCTGGATGAAACACAAGCTGGAATCAAGATTGCTGGGAGAAATATCAATAACCCCAGATATGCAGATGACACCATCTTTATGACATTCAGAAAACTTCCTCCTTGGAAGAAAAGTCATGACCAATCTAGACAGCATATTAAAAGCAGACATTATTTGCCAACAGAGATCTGTCTGATCAAACGTATGGTTTTTCCAGTATTCATGTATGGATTTGAGAGTTGACTATAAAGAAAGCTGAGTGCCAAAGAACTGATTATTTTGAACCGTGGTGTTGAGAATTGGATAGTCCCTTGCACTGCAAGGAGATCCAACCAGTCTATCCTAAAGGAAATCAGTCCTAATATTCATTGGAAGGACTAATGCTGAAGCTGAACTCTAATACTTTGGCCCTGATGAAAAGAACGGTCTCATTTGAAGAGGCCCTGTGCTGGGCAAAGCATTGAGAGCAGGAGAAATGACTGGGCAGACTATGAGATGTTGATCGTGATCACTGGGACTCCGGGATGGCCATGAGTTTGACAAGCTCAGGAGTTGGTGATGAACAGGGAAGCCTGGCATGCTGCAGTCCACATAAGATCACAGGAGTTGACACGACTGAGCGACTGAACTGAACCGAACAGTTTACAGGATACCATGCTTCCACTAGAAAGCTTCAGTAGTTAATACTCTACAAGAGTTCAACTTATGGCTTCATTTGTCTCAAAATCCAAACCAAATCTGTTTGCCATCTGTTCTTTCAGTGACTGCAAAGTAACAAGATCCAACATATTGGGGACTGAATATATGAAATTTCTAGTTTATCAAACAAAAATATTCCCATAATATAATAAGTGTGGACTTAAACTACTTGGTCTCCTTGGTGCTCAGTGGTAAGGAATCCACCTGCCAAATAGAGACATGGGAGAGATCCCTGGTCTGGAAATTCCTACATGCTTTGGAGATATCCTATGCTTTCGCAACTATATGACCAATAACAAATGAATAACAAAAATAATTTATTTCAGGATCCTCCCAGCTCAAAAAGAGCTATCACCTTTAATCTTATTTTGAAAGTGTTTTATTTCCTAGTTTTTGCACATTTATTATTCATGTTTTCACTTCATGTAAATTAGGCACATGCTATTAGTTTCA
>NW_027219450.1:0-5928 GCF_027580195.1 Bos mutus
GTTGATCATGCACTTATAGCGAAGAAGCTGATCATACACTGAACACGTGACTGTGCATGCACTGATTGCGTGGGTTCATCATTCACTGATCACGTGGTGATCATACACTGATCGTGGCTGATCATGCACTGATCACGTAGCTATCATGCACTGATAACTTGACTGCGCATGCACGAATGGCGTGACTGATCATGCACTGATCACGTGTCTAGTCATGCACTTTGATCGCGTGTATCATTCATGCATCGTGGAATCACGTGACATGATTATAGACTGATCATGCCTGCCACATGCACTGATCCGTGCCTGATCACACAGTGATCGCGTGACTGATCATGCACTGATTACCGTGCCTGATCGCACCTGATCCCGTGGCTTATCATACACTGATCCGTGGCTGCGCGTACTGGCCGCGTGACTGATCATGCACTGATCCCACGACTTATCTGGCACTAATCACGCGATTGATCATGCGGTGGTCACGGTGCTATCATGCGATCACGTGGCTGATCGCCAACTGACCGCGTGACTGATGCATGCAATGATCAGGGCCTGATCATACACTGAACAAGTGGCTGATCGTGCACTGATCGCGTGGTGATCATGCACTGATGCGTGACTGATCATACACGATCACGTGGCTGATCATGCTGATCACGTTGTTGTCATGCTAATCCGTTGCTATATCATGCACTGATCAGGTGTGGCTGATCGTACTGATCGCGTGTCTGATCATGCACTGATCGCGTGGTGATCCGTACACTGATCCGTTGCACGATCTTGCCGCTAATCCGTTGCTTATCATGCACTGGTCCACGTGCTATCGTACACTGATCCGTGTCTGATCATGCCCAGTCGTGAACTGATCGTGCACTGATTCGTGGCACTGATCCGTGGCTGATCATGCACCGCAATCACGTGGCTGATCATGCACTGATCGCGAAGCTGATCATAAACTGATCCGTGGCTGATCGTGATCTGTGATCATAAACTGATCTGCGTTAACTGTGCATGAACGAGGCGTGATCTGATCATGCACTGACCACGTGATCAGTGATCATAGACTCGTAATCACATTGCCGCGATCGCCACGCGTGATCCGTGCATGCACATTCCGCGTGATCATTTGCCAGTCAGCTTTTGATCGCGTGGCTGTTCATGCGCTCATCAAGTGTCTGATCAGGCACGTGATCAGTGCATGATCAGCCCGCACTGATGCGTGCCAGATCAGCCATGGTCGCCGATCATACACTGGACCGTGGCTGATCCGCCGTGATCGTGCATGATCAGCCGTGATCCAGTCGCGATCATGCGCGTGTCCGAGTGGCTGATCAGTCGCGTGATCCCGTGCATGATCAGGCGCGTGATCATTTTCATGATCGACATGTGATCCGTGCATTATCAGTCTCACGATCGTGGCTTTGTTCGGCCACGTGATCAGTGCATGTGTATGTACGTGATCTGCGCGATCTTGCCGCGTGATCTGTGCTGATCAGGCACTGCTCCACGTGGTTGATAGCCACTCATCGCGTGGCTGCCCAGTAGCTACGTAATCGGTGCATGTGCGGTCTCATGATCACGTGACTGTGCATGCATGATGATGCGTTGGTCATGCACGTAATCACGTGCATGATCATCTGGTGTCCGGTGCTTTATCAGGCACCGAATCCGTGGCTGATCGCCACGTGATAACGTGTATGATCTCCCAGGTGATCATTGCATTTTCAGCCGCGTGATCATTGCATTTTCGTACGTGATCGCGTTACTCAGCCGTGCTCAGTGCGCGGTGCTGATCATTGCGCCAGTCAGCGTGGTGATCATTGCATTTTCAGCCGTGGTCATGCGCTGATCATAAACGATCACGCGTGATCGCGTGTGCTGTGCATGCGTGATCACGTGTATGATCATCCACACTGATCAGTGGCCCCGATCAGTTACATGATCAGTGCTTCCTGTACGTGATCATGCACTGATCATCACTGATCACGTGCTGATCATGCACTGATCACGTGGCTGATCATGCACTGATCACGTGGCTGATCATGCACTGATCACGTGGCTGATCATGCACTGATCACGTGGCTGATCATACACTGATCACGTGACTGATCATGCACTGATCACGTGACTGATCATGCACTGATCACGTGGCTATCATGCACTGATCACGTGTCTATCATGCACTGATCACGTGACTGATCATGCACTGATCATGTACCTGATCATGCACTGATTTCCGTGGCTGATCATGCACTGATCACGTGGCTGATCATACATTGATCACGTAACTGATCATGCACTGATCGTGGCTGATCATGCACTGATCACGTGGCTGATCATGCACTGATCACGTGGCTGATCATGCACTGATCACGTGGCTGATCATGCACTGATCACGTGGCTGATCATGCACTGATCACGTGGCTGATCATGCACTGATCACGTGGCTGATCATGCACTGATCGCGTGGCTGATCATGCACTGATCACGTGGCTGATCATGCACTGATCACGTGGCTGATCATGCACTGATCACGTGGCTGATCATGCACTGATCACGTGGCTGATCATGCACTGATCACTGACTGCGCTGACTGATCATGCACTGCACTGATCACGTGGCTGATCATGCACTGATCACGTGGCTGATCATGCACTGATCACGTGCTGATCATGCACTGATCACGTGGCTGATCATGCACTGATCACGTGGCTGATCATGCACTGATCACGTGGCTGATCATGCACTGATCACGTGGCTGATCATGCACTGATCACGTGGCTGATCATGCACTGATCACGTGGCTGATCATGCACTGATCACGTGGCTGATCATGCACTGATCACGTGGCTGATCATGCACTGATCACGTGCTGATCATGCACTGATCACGTGGCTGATCATGCACTGATCACGTGACTGAGCATGCACTGATCACGTGGCTGATCATGCACTGATCACGTGGCTGATCATGCACTGATCACGTGGCTGATCATGCACTGATCACGTGGCTGATCATGCACTGATCACGTGGCTGATCATGCACTGATCACGTGGCTGATCATGCACTGATCACGTGGCTGATCATGCACTGATCACGTGGCTGATCATGCACTGATCACGTGGCTGATCATGCACTGATCACGTGGCTGATCATGCACTGATCACGTGGCTGATCATGCACTGATCACGTGGCTGATCATGCACTGATCACGTGGCTGATCATACACTGATCACGTGGCTGATCATGCACTGATCACGTGGCTGATCATGCACTGATCACGTGGCTGATCATGCACTGATCACGTGGCTGATCATGCACTGATCACGTGGCTGATCATGCACTGATCACGTGACTGCTCATGCACTGATCACGTGACTGATCATGCACTGATCACGTGGCTGATCATGCACTGATCACGTGGCTGATCATGCACTGATCACGTGGCTGATCATGCACTGATCACGTGGCTGATCATGCACTGATCACTTGGCTGATCATGCACTGATCACTGATCATGCACTGATCATGATCACTGATCTGATCATGCACTGATCACGTGGCTGATCATGCACTGATCACGTGGCTGATCATGCACTGATCACGTGGCTGATCATGCACTGATCACGTGGCTGATCATGCACTGATCTCGTGACTGATCATGCACTTGTCACGTGGCTATCATGCACTGATCACGTGGCTGATCATGCACTGATCACGTGGCTGATCATGCACTGATCACGTGGCTGATCATGCACTGATCACGTGACTGATCATGCACTGATCACGTGGCTGATCATGCACTGATCACGTGGCTGATCATGCACTGATCGTGGCTGATCATGCACTGATCACGTGGCTGATCATGCACTGATCACGTGGCTGATCATGCACTGATCGTGGCTGATCATGCACTGATCACGTGGCTGATCATGCACTGATCACGTGGCTGATCATGCATGATCAGCCGTGGGCGATCGCATTGGAACCACCGCGTGATCAGTGCGCTGATCATACGCTAATCGCGTGACTGATTATGCACGTGGTCAGTGGCTGATAGCCAGATCAGTGCATGATCAGCCACTGATCGGTGCGCCGATCAGCCACGTGATCATTGGCTGATAGCCAGGTGATCGCATGACTGATCAGTCACGTGATTAGTGTATGATTTGTCGCTTCATCAGTGGATGATATCCGTGTCAGTTCATGTGCCATCACTGATCAGTGCATGATAGCTTCCGATCGGTAGATGATCATGCGTGATCAGGGAAAGATCTTTCACTGATCGCGTGGCTGATTAGTGGGCGTGATCGCGTGCCTGATCAGTGCCTTATCGTGATAACGTGACTGATCCTGGCGTGATTGGTGCATTGATCAGAACGTGATCAGTGTTGTGATCCGCCGCGTGATCAGAAGCTGATCAGCCACGTGATCAGTGACTGATCAGCCCGCGTGATCACGATGAATGCAAACATGTCACGTGATCAGCTGGCTCATCATTGCATCCTGATCACGTGATCAATGATGATTACACGTGATCAGCGACATGATATCACGTGATCAATGGCTGATCGTCCATTATCCAAGTGATGTGGTCATACGGTCAGTCACCTGCCTGACACAATCGTTGCATAATCCGTGGGTGATCAAAGCGCTGGTCACGAACGTGGTCAGTACGCTGATCGCCGTATTTGCGGTCATCATGCACTGATCAGGCAGTCATAGTGGCTGACCATGCAATGATCGCCGTGGCTGATCATACGCAGTCACGTGACTGATCATGCTGACTGATCAGTGGATGAACGTACTAATGATCACGTGGCTCATCATCGCAATCCGCGGCAATATACTGAACGCGTGACTGTGCATACGCGATACAAGGCGTCATCATATCACGTGACTGATCATTCACGGTCATCTGCCTGATAATGAACTGTTGGCGTGGCTACGTGTGCTGATCCGCAACTGAATATACACTGATCGCGTGACTGATCATGCACTGATCACGTGGCTGATCATGCACTGATCACGTGGCTGATCATGCACTGATCACGTGGCTGATCATGCACTGATCACGTGGCTGATCATGCACTGATCACGTGGCTGATCATGCACTGATGCGTGGCTGATCATGCACTGATCACGTGACTGATCATGCACTGATCACGTGGCTGATCATGCACTGATCACGTGGCTGATCATGCACTGATCACGTGACTGATCATGCACTGATCACGTGGCTGATCATGCACTGATCACGTGGCTGATCATGCACTGATCGCGTGGCTGATCATGCACTGATCACGTGGCTGATCATGCACTGATCACGTGGCTGATCATGCACTGATCACGTGGCTGATCATGCACTGATCACGTGGCTGATCATGCACTGATCACGTGGCTGATCATGCACTGATCACGTGACTGATCATGCACTGATCACGTGGCTGATCATGCACTGATCACGTGGCTGATCATGCACTGATCACGTGGCTGATCATGCACTGATCACGTGGCTGATCATGCACTGATCACGTGGCTGATCATGCACTGATCACGTGGCTGATCATGCACTGATCGCGTGGCTGATCATGCACTGATCACGTGTGACTGATCATGTGGATGACTGATCACATGCACTGATCACGTGGCTGATCATGCACTGATCACGTGGCTGATCATGCACTGATCACGTGGCTGATCATGCACTGATCACGTGGCTGATCATGCACTGATCACGTGGCTGATCATGCACTGATCACGTGGCTGATCATGCACTGATCACGTGGCTGATCATGCACTGATCACGTGGCTGATCATGCACTGATCACGTGGCTGATCATGCACTGATCACGTGACTGATCATGCACTGATCGCGTGTGGCTGATCATGCACTGATCGCGTGGCTGATCATACACTGATCGCGTG
>NW_027219451.1:0-6349 GCF_027580195.1 Bos mutus
CCACAGACCTGAGAATTTCTCCATTCACAGAGGTCCCAAATTCATCAAGAGTTTGGGTGATTCTATGTCAGCCTCTAGAGACTAGAACTCATTTGTTAAGGTACAACAAATAATTTATAAATCCTTGGTCTGGAGTTGGGCCCTGTGCTTGGGAGATGAAAGGCAATGAGGTCCCCGTGGTGTCCAGAGGGACTGCTGTGCCCACTGCAACCCCCTGCCTCCTGTGCGGGAGCCTCACTGCCTTGGAGGACAGCGGCCCACATCCTGACCCAGCGTCCAGCAGCGCCCATCGGCAGCCTCGTGTCAGCTGTGGGTTTGAGAAAAACCAAGCAGCTCTGCTTTTTTGGAACTTCTGGTGGGGCCAGCAGAGGAGGACTGACCCTCAGCGGCGGAGCCTGTGGGACAGCCTGGATTCAATTCAGATCTGGACTTTTTGCCCGTTTCTGGTTCAGGCTCATCCTGTCGTACCCCTGAGCCTCAGTTTCCTCATCTCTGCTGAGAGGAGGTGATGCCAGTCCTGGGGTGCTGAGGACATGAGATGAGTATGTCCGACAGAGATGTCAGTCCCTCCCTGTGCTTTCTCCCCTCAATCCCACCTACTTTATTTTTAATTGGAGGATAACTGTCTTAATGTTGTGTTGGTTTCTGCCATACAACAGCACAGATCAGCCTTAGTAACAGATGTCTCCTCCTCCACCTCCCCTTGCCCCACCCACCTCTAGGTTGTCACCAGAGCCCCAGGGTTGAGCTCCCTGCATCATATAGCAATTCCCTGTTACCTGTTTTACCCATGGGGATGTATATGTTTCAGGCTACTCTCTCTCCAGTCATCCCACCCTCTCCTTTCTACAAGTCTATTCTCTATGTCTGTGTCCTATTAACACCTGAATAGGTGGATCAGGGCTTTATTTTCTAGATTACATCTCCTGTGCTTTCCTCCAGGCCCAGTCCTGGCAGCACCCTCTTCTAGCACCTGGAAGGAATGGGAACAAAAAACCCATAACACACATCACTCTATTGGCAGATGAGGCCTCAGGCCCGGTGCAAGTGGTAAAATAACCTGTCTGCCAATGCAGGAGGCGCAGGTTAGATCCTGGGTCAGGAAGATCCCTTGGAAGAAATATTATCCCTCCATATTCTTCCTGGAAATCATGGATAGAAGACAGACTACAGTCCATGGGCTCATGAGTTAGACATGATTGAGCACACACACAGACATTGGCAGTGGCGTACTGCCCGTGAAGCACATGTCTGAGGCAGCCCCACAAGGAAGGAGTAGTGGTGTCTTTATTCAGCCCTGTTGGAGGGACCTTCTAAGACCAGAAGGGCCACTCCCAGGCTCACCAGGAGCAGGTGCAAGCTGAACCTGCCCCGGCCTGCAGCCATCCCCTCCCACGGGGACAAGGCTGGTGGTTTACTTTAGGGCTGAGGACCACAGCCAGTGCCTGAGTGTAAGACAGGGGACTGCCCACGGCCCTTGCTCTCAGGGTTTATGCCCCAAGTGTGAGGACACACAGCTGCCAACAACTAACCACAAATGCAGTGACTGGGTATAACAGGTCCACAGGCAAGCCTTTTAATCTAAAAACAACCCGTGTAAATTGGGCAGTAGTGGGCATCACCACCTCCATGGCCAGGAATCCGGTGTAGTAGCAGGCTCAGGTGCCCTGGCAGGCCATTCACTGAAGACGCTCAGTAGCTGTGAAGGGGCATGGATTGATCCTGGTTGGAACTAGAAGACAGAACAGTGCCCGGCAGCGGGCAGCACTGGGTCAGCACCTTGGCCCATCAGGCTCCGACCCTTGCTGCAGCTCCCGCCCCGCCCGACCGTGCAGCCTGGGAGGCCCGCGTCTTCTGGCTCGAGCCCTCCTCCTCAGGCTCCCGTGAGCTGCGAGAATACACCGTTAGACTCAGGACCGCTCCTGTCACAGGCTGGTCAGGCTCCAGCCCCGGACACAGGCAGCGAGGTCCTTCAGAACAGCTAGAGCCCCTCTCTCATGAGTATCACTCCAGAAGCACTTCTTTCGGAGCCTTGATTGCCCACCTGGTCAGGCCCTGTAACCGGCATATCACCCTGTAAATACACGCTGAAGGGGCTGAGTGTTCACTCGGGCAGCCAGGCAGGCTGTGTGGGGGAGGAGCTGTGTTTGGTGAGACGAGGCCAGAGAAAGAAGACAGGAATCTAATTCTCCTGCATTTCACATGCGAGTTTGTCTGCCTATCACACACAGGGCCAGGGTTGAGCTGGGGTTTTTAGCGCAGTGCCATCATTCCTCCTCCTCCTGGGCCATCTTTTTGTGCCCCCCACCCCCTTCAACTCCTTCTCTGACTAAACCCTCCTGTTTAACATCCTGGCACAGGCTGCTAGGGCAGGAGGCGCACCACCTGTGCGCCAGGGCAGGGTCCCCACACTTCAGGGCCTCTTGTCATCTGGCCTGGGCCCTCTTGCGGCGTGGCTTCTCAGGGCAAGGCCTCTCTCCCACCCTTGTGCTGTGGGGCTCAGAACCGAAAGCTCTCTGCAGTGTCCCAGAAAGAGACTCAGACCGCCCTGGGCTCTGCTGCACTGCCTGGGCTGCAACAGGATGAAGGGCCACCAGGAGGATGTGGCTCAGCCTCCCTGCAGGACACCCTGGTCCCAGGGTGGAGAGAAGGAATGGAAAGGCAGGGAGACAGAGAATAGAATCACATGGTGTAGTGTGAAGACCTGCAGGGGTTGTGGGAGGGCCACGGCGAGAGAGACAGAGAGAGGGAGAGGGAAGGAGGCTGCGGAGGGGCCAGAGCAAAAAGCGGGGAGGAGGAGGCGCCTGCAGAGGGGAGAGGACTGTGCCAATGACACCAGCCCAGGGCTGTCCTATTTCCCAGGGCTTATCACCTCTCCCAGGCCAGCCCATGAGGAAAGACACAGTCTCATTCGGGAGGCCAGCAGGAGGCCTCCCCAGCCCAGGCAGGGCCCAGGGTCCCCAGAGCTCTCCTGCTGCTTCATCTATTGCTGTGCTAAGGTCCCTGTAAACACTGACCTAGAAAGCTTGTCAAATGAAATTACAATGAGTGACTTGCTGATGACCTGGACAAAGTCACCTGGTCTGGTCTCAGTTTCCTCATCTGTAAAAATGGGCACAAGTGGCTTCTTGGGGAACTTGAGGCGGGTTAATCCTTGGCTTGCCTGCCTGTCTTCTGAGTCTCCTCCCAAGGCAGAGCCACTTCCCTCTCAGCTACATTGCTTTCGCTCCTCTCATGGGACCCACCTTCATGTGCACCAGGGAGGGTCATGGAGCTCAGGGCCACCATTGTCCTGAACCAGACAGTGGGGAGTTGAGGGCCTGGTCTTGTGGGGCTGGCAATACAGGAGTCATTTGGAAGGAAGAACCAACAAGACTTTGTGATCATCTGGCTATTTTGCACCCCTCTTGCCACCAGGACATCTTAAAACCAACTGAAGACAGGGCCTCTGGGGCTTTGCCCAGTCTTAGAGGCGTCACTCCAGTGCCCTGTGATCCATTACCCTCAGGGTGATTTTGAGGAGTCTGCCCTGACACAGACCCCACGAGCGGGCTCCTGCTGGGAGACAAATTCTTGCTGGTACTGCAGCTGAATCACTGACTCAACCCACCCGGCCAGAAGCGCGGGGTGCCATTCTTAGCTGAAGATTTCTTAGTTATTGCTGTTATTCCCACTTCCTAAGTGGTGTCGACTCTTTGCGACCCCATGGACTGCCCATTGTTAATCCCCCTATCCATGGAATTCTCAGGCAAGAATGCTGGAGTGGGTCGCCATTCCCTTGTCAGGGGATCTTCCTGACCCACAGATGGAACCTGGGTCTCCTGCATTGTGGGAGGTTAATCACCACTGCGCCACCTGGGAAGTCCGAGGACATGGTAAGAAGCATAAGTTTCCCACCAGGGAACTGTCTGGGCAAGCTCAGTCCTAAAACCTGAGGCACCAGGAACTTTGGGAGAAGCACTGGGCTCAGGTGGGTACAGAAGACTGATAGCCGCTGGGTCCCGAGAGGCTGAACTCTGAGTGGCGAGGACAGGACCAGTGTCTGTGCCCAGGAGAGGATAGGGAGTGACAGGTATGCCAGAAAATGACTGTTTTTAAAAAAGCACCTCCTAAGGACTTCAACCCAAAGCAAAACCACCCTCTTTGTTTCCTCTATTTGTCCCCTCTTAGGGTAAGCTCTGCTCACATCCATGAAAAGGAAAAGGAAGCGAAAGTAAAGGCTGGAGGTTTTGTACAAACCTCAGGGCTCCTTGCCGCAGTCTCACTTCTGTCAGCCCACAAGGTCTCTGGCTGGACTCTGGAGCTGACCAGGCGGCTGGGGTGGGGGTGGGGGTGGCCCAGGGGAAGTGTCAGGCTCTTCCTTACAGGAGTCGCTCTCTGCCTCAGCTTCCCTTTTTCCTTGGACAGATTGCTAAGCTCTGGCTCAGAGGTCAGGTGGCCTGGGCCACCTTTACTAGGAGGAGCCCGATAGGAAAGGACTGGTCAAGGTTACACAGTGAGATGCTGAGTGAAGCCCAGAAGCCCATGCGTCAGCAAACCTACCTGACCCTCTTTTAAAGCATACACCATGCGTCTGCATCTTACATACACACAAATATACAGTGCTGTTTCTACCTCAGGGCCTTTGCAGGCTGACTCCCCCTGGCAGGACCTCCTTCCCTCCCACTGGGTGAATACCCGTTCCTTCTTTAGGAATCAGGCTTCCTAGGTGGCTCACGGTTTAAAAAAAGAAAATCCTTGCCCAATGCAAGAGGCATAAGAGACTCAAATTCAATCCCTGGGTCAGGAAGTCCCTGGAGAAAATAGCAACCCGCTCCAGTACCCTCGCCTGGAGAATTCCCTGGAAAGAGGAGCCTGGTGGGCTACAGTCTATGGGGTCACAAAGAGTCCGGACACAACTGGGTAGCTGAGCCCACCGCGGCACTCACACACAGGCATGGCCTCCCAGGGAGATATTCCTTTGCCTGGGGGCAGCGAAGACCTCTTCCACAGCCTGAGACAGCAGGTTAATTTTGATGTCTGGGCTGGGTGCCCAGGTGTTGGTGCAAAACAACAATCTGGATCTTCTGATGCTGTGATGTCATGGTTGATGATTAACATCTCTACAATCAGCTGACTTTAAAGGCAGATTACCCTCCTTAACATGGGCAGCTCTCATCTAATCAATTTGAGTTTTCCAGAAAAAAAAAACCTCAAAGTTTCCCCAGAGAAGAAGGGGATTGCATATCTAGAAATCCTGCTTGGGCCTCCAGCCTGCCAGCCTGCCCCTGCAGATTGTTGGACACCAGCCTCGGCATGAGCCAATTCAGCAAAATAAATCTCTCTCTGTGTATGCCTGCTGGTTCTGTTTCTCTGAACGCTGATACAGTTGTAGCGATTCACAATTATCTGTTGATGGGCCCTCTCCCCACCAAGAGTCCACCCCATAGGGCCGGTGACTGCAGGAGGACTGTCCGGAGAAGAAAGACACCAGGCTCCTCTGTCCGCCCTTGGGATTCTCCGGGCAAGAATGCTGGGTGAGTTGCCATTTCTATTCTCCAGGGGCTCTTCCCAGCCCAGGGATCAAACTGTATCTCCTCGTCTCTGCTGGAAGGCAGGTTCATTACCATTAGTGGCGGCCTGAAGCCCAGAAGTGTTAGTCCCACTCCAGTGGTGTCGACTCTTTGGACCCCATGGACTGTAGCCGCCAGGCTCCTCATCCCATGAGTTCTCCCAGCACAATCTTAGGCCCCTCTCCCAATTCAAACTCTTCCAGGACAGAGGTCCTGGCTTCACAGGAGTCAACTGGCACTACCTGTGAAGCACGGTGCTATTGCCCAGTTAAATCAGAATCTCTTGCCTCCTGGGGCCTGGATATCTTCTTTCTCAAATCTTCCCAATACATTTGATTCTCAAATGAGTGTGAAACTGATGAGCACCCATGACCTGGGCCTGAGGGTGAATGAAAGTGCCCTCCCATAAGATGCTGTGATGCCCACCTGCACCTGATGCGTTGCCCCACTCTGGGGGTCCGATGCCCAGGCAGGACCCCATACATACACCACGCCTACCCACCATGGCGGTTCCTTTGAGAGCTGAGACCACGGTCTGCTTCTTCTACTCATGTCCCAGATGGACTTAGGCCCGCGGAGGTTCCCCTGTGGAAGCACAGCTATGCATCCGCCTTACACTCTCAAACAAACTCTTCATACAAAGAGTGCATGAGGTGGGGCAGATCAAAACTCAGCAGTGACACTGGGCCAGCTGAGTGGCTACTCCGAGGAGGAGGATGTGCATGTCTGGAGAAGCAAGCCATGCACTCCTGGGAGTCCCAGTTCCTAAGCTGCCAGCCCCTGCAGCCAGCCTGGAC
>NW_027219452.1:0-4634 GCF_027580195.1 Bos mutus
ACAGCCACCGCAGGGGCTCGGCCCACCTCGGGCTGGCCCTGGTGTCTCCCATTAAAAAAAAAGCGGGGTCACTGGACTCTGGGCTGAACAAGGCCCAGCCGTGCTCAGGCCCTTTGAGCACTGGCCCCCGGGGCCCGCCCCGGTCCGAGTCCTCAGCAGGGCCCGTGAAACGGGGTCCCCCCGCGGAGCCACCGCGGGAAACCCCCCCTTTTAGTCTTTTCCCGGGAAGGTGGTCCCTTCCCGGGGGAAATCCCTAAACCTGGGGGGGACCCCTCCGGGGACGGCCCCCCCGTTTTGGGGGGCCGGGCCGCCCCGCTCGCCTGCCGGTCCGCTGCTCTGTGGGTTTTGCAAAACCTGTTTAGGGGATGGATCGAAACTCCCGGGCCCCCCCTTCTTCCCTCCTGTCTCCCCCTCTCCCCTTGCGAAATGCTCCTTTCTGCCCCCCCAGGGCCCGGGGGAAACCTAAACTGGGTGGTCGACACATCCCCTGTGGGCTGGGGCCCTCGGGGGCCCCTAGGGGCCCGAGGCCCCGGGTTGGCCGATCCCCCCGTCCCCTCGCGGGTGGCCCCCCCTCTCTTCCCCTCTCCCCAGCTCTTCCCCGGGGAAAGGGCCCGAACAGGGGATTCCTGGGGGGCCCCTAAATGCTGTGCCTGCCCCCTGGAGCCTTTTTTGTCCTCCCTTCTCTGGGGCCCAAAGGGGCCCCCACCCCGCCCCGTGCTAACCCTCCCCCACCTGTGCGCTCTCCGGGCCCCCCCGGGCCTCCCGGGCCCCCCCCTCCCACCGCGTGTGGGCCCTTTTCTTCAAAACCGGGGCCCTCCGGCCCCCTTTTTTTCTGCTCTCCCCCACTGACAAAAGGGGGGCTGGGAAGCCCGGGTTTTTCCCTCTGGGCCCCCCTTTTCCGGCCTGGGTCTGGCAAGCCCCCCCAAAACCCCCAAAAGGAGGGGATGTCCCCCCCTCTTTCTCCTGTCTCCCGTCTGTCCCCCCGCCTGTCCCCAGGGGGCCCCCCCCGCGCACCCCCCTCACCCTTGGGGGCTCTGCCCGTCCCGCCCTTCCCCTTTCCTATTCAGGGGGTGCTCTCCTTTAACTCCCCCCTGTGGTTTGGACTCCCCCTGATTTCTGGTCGCTTTTTCTCAAATGATTCCTTACTCTAGGGGGGTTGGGGCCCGGGCTTGGGGATCCCCAATACCAAAACCCCGAAAATTGGGCCCCCCCCTCTAAATCGGGCTTTAACGTAATCTTCCCCGATGAATAATATCAATTAAGCCTTTCCGCTGGTTTTTTCTCACTTGTGACCATTTTGTAAGAAAAACCAAAAAACATTTAAAAATAAATTCACCCTGAAAAATGGAAAAAAAAAAATCAAGTGCTCAGTAAACTCGCCTCATTCCCAAAAAGGGGGTTCCCCCCACCGTCAGCCAATCATTTCGTTCCTTTTAAAAAGACCGGTCTTCCTTCTGCGACTCTTCGTTTTTGTCATCTGTGGGCCCCCCAAATGAATCCCCAAATATCCGGTTTCCCCCCCCTTGCCTGGTTTTTAGTGTTGTCAGGGTTTGACTACCCCCTGGTCCGTTTTACCTGGGGCATCTTGTCTCTTCCCCTTGCTGGCCACGAAGCTACGAAGCGACCGACAACCCCATCTTGTCCACCACCGACAGGCCCTGTCCGACGGGGCGGGGGGCTGCCGGGGGGAGCCTCCATAGTGGAAGGGCCCCCCGCCTCTATTGGGCCCAAATTCAGCTCTCGGTTTCGGTTTGGGGAAACACTGGTCCCAAAAAAAAAAATTGCCTCCTTCTCCTGTTAAAAGACTTTCCCAAATGTGCAGAACAGGTTATGTTTTGGGTTCCCCCCGTTTTTTAAAAAATTTTTAAATCTAAAAAAAAAACCTCAGCAAAATTTACATAAAATAATGGGAGGAATTCCTCTCCGAGGAAAGGTTTTTGGAGAAATGGGAGCCTTGCCGGTAAAACTGAGAAGCTGGCTTAGGGGTTGGGGCGGACACAACTCCTCTTTTTCCCCCCTCCCCTCTTTCCCAAACATCTCATGGGGCTCACCCATTCCTGGGCATTCCCCCCATTCATTTCCCCACAGCCCACTTCCCCTTTAGGGGTAAAAAAAAGTCAAGCGGGCCAGGTTTCGTCCTGACTCCCCTCGCCTGGCCGGCCATGGATCCTCCCTTGCAGCCCCTGAGCAGTGGGGCGCAACATAATAAATCACCCAAAAAGATTTCAGACTCAAGTGAAAAAGGATGTCAAATTTTTTGGGTTTGAAATTTTGATTGTTGGGGGGCTTTTTTATCTTTCCTTTGCTTTCCCTGAATTCACCTTTGGTTTTTGGGGGGTCCCCGAAAGGGTCTCAAATTCTAACCACATCCCCAAAAATCCCCTATAATGCAAAAACATTCGTGTTCAAAACCAAAGTCTATCTGTTAGCATGTTCCCCTGGAAAATTAACGATTTTTTAAGCATTTTAAACTCTGTCCTTGGGTTGGGTCCTTAACCTCTCATCCCCTGTACCCTTTTCCTGGTAAATTTTCCAGCATCGGGTCTTTTCAAAATAAAAACTTTAAAAACGGGGAAAAATTTCCTGCATTTTTAAAAGAATAAACAAATTTAAAACGGTTTTTATAAAATTTTAAAACAAATTTTTTTTAAAATTTTAGCCCCTGTTAAAAAAAAAAGAAAAAAAAAATGACTTTGGATTTTCTTTTTTTTAAAAATTTTGAGAAATTGGGGGGTCATGGGTATTTTTTACTCTCATCCCTTTTTATCATTTGAAAATTTCCTTGGCCTTAAAAGTTTTTTTCTGTTGGGAAAAGATCTTCTCCAACCGCCGGGATCAGCTTGGGCCTAGCCTTCTTTAGGGTTTTTCCCCCTCCGTGACTCTGGAAAAACCCGCTTTTATTTGGATCTTTTTCAAAGTGATGCTCTCCCTTTTTTAAAATGCTCTTTTTTGTCATAAACCCGGAACAAAATTTTTTTTCCTGGGGGTCACGTCCATTTGATTTTTGACCGAAATAAAAACCCGTACGCCAAAAAGGGGATCTTCAAATTTTTGAAACAAAGTTGACTTTGGGTTTTCCCGTCAAAACAGCATCCCCGATTTAACGCCTCGAAAAGCGTTCTGAGTGGACACGATGGGGCCCGGGCCCCCTGCCTGCCGGGGCCCCCCTGGGGCTCGGGGTCAGAACCCTGCCTGGCCCGTCTTTGGGGTCCAGTCAGGCCCAGAACACGGCATATGGGGCAGTTTTCACTGGGTGGCCGGGATCCCCCTTTTCCTGGTTCTTTCGTGGGGTGGGCCCCCTTTGGGAAAACCCCTCTCGGCTCGGGATTTACCTCCCACCTCCCCCTTTCCGGCCCCCCTTCTGTCATCCCACACATTACCCCCGTCTGGGGCGGGGTTTGGCATGTGGACCCCCTTTCCCCGGCGGGGAGGCTCCCTGGGCCCTGCCTTCCCGTTTCAGGGCCCCGGGGGCCCCCCCGGTTTGTCTGAGGGGGATTGGGGTCCCCCCTGTTCCCAACAGCTCCCCCCTGGCTGGTCAAACAAGCACCCTTTACTTAGGGGCCCTGGCTCTGCCCCCCCCTGGGCACCCCTCTACCTCTCCAGGGGGGTCCGGTCACAATGGGCCACCCACGCCAACCGGGGGAGGGGGGCGGGGAAACCGCCCCCTTCCGTGTTCCTGACGCCCCCTCGCCCCCGCTGCGCTCCTTTTTCCTCCAGTTGGGCTCCATCTGGCCCCTTTCTTGTCTCGCCCTTCCATGTCCCAAGAAAAGCTGGGTTCCACCCCGCCTTCCCCGGCGCCGGCTGACCGAGGGCAAACGGACCCCCCGTGGACCACGGGCCCCCCGGTTGGGGGCTGGCAGCCCCCGCTCCGCCCCGCCTGGCGTTTTGTGGCTGGCTGGGGGGGCTTCTGCCGTGGAGAGCTTCCCCCCTGCCTGGGCCCCCCCCGCCCTTTCTTTTCCCCCTCTTGGAGGGTGTGGCAACCAGGCGGGGGCGGCGGCAAAAAGGGGGGGCACTCCTTCCTAAGCTGGGAAGGGGTTGACCCTTTGGGCCTTTGGGAAAACCCGGGCAAAGGTGGGGAAAAGGCCCCGGGGGACGGGGGTGGTGGGAAGAAACCCGCCTAAAGTCAGGCGAAGGGTGGGGGGTTTTTTGACCCCGCCGGGAGGGTCTCGGCGACCGCCCCTGGGGGCCCCGGCCTCGGGTGCTCCCGGCTCGGCGCGCTCCCAACGCCCGGCCCCCCGCGCCCGCCCGTCTTTCCCCCCCCGTGCCCCCCCGGGGGCGGGGCCCCCCACCGAAGGACGGGTGGCTGACTGGCTGGCTGGGGGCGGGGGGGATTGTGCAGCACCACTCCCTGGGTTTTTCAAACTGCCCCCGGGCCGGCCCCGGGGAAAAAAAACATGTTCCCCTTTTTCCGGGGGAGGTCTGAGGGGACAAACATCCTCGCTTTCGGCTGTTCACTGTCCCCATCCCTTAAAAGGCCGAAACCTCAAACTCGAAAAAGGAGGGCTGAGACCCCCAGCTCCCATCTCGGAGAGGGGGGGCTCCACCCCGATGTCCCAACTCGTCGAGGGTCGAAGGAAAATTTTGCATTCGCAGGCGGGTGGAGGCGGGGGGTGACGGGAGGCTGGGGGTTTACA